>NW_017671214.1:251089-323603 GCF_001879085.1 Nicotiana attenuata | reverse complement strand
CAATCCCTTACCTCAGTCAGCAATTAGGATTAAACACTAAAAGGAATTCACAAGTTCAACTAAACCTGAACAAACTAACTAAACTAGATACTGATTACTAACTAAACTAAGCTAACCAATCAACTAATACAAGATTAACAGTTAACCAAAACAAAACCAAACAAAGCTCAAGCAAGATCAAATAACAGATTATCTACACTAATGAAAGCAAAAATCATATCGACTAATGGACTTAAATCATACATGAAGCAAAACTAAAATGTAAGCTAATATGCTTGACCCTAATTTCAAATCATTATCATGGATAAAAGACAAGTAAACGGAAATAAAAGAAATCCTCATACTGAACACAGGCCAATTAACAGACAAATGAAGAATGCGGGCAAATCCTAAATTAACTTAATCGAGAAGAGATAACAATCGATAACAAAGGTGAATGAACCAGAAGACATTACCTATGGAGCCCGAACTAGAGGCCGGAGAAAAAACGATTCGAGCCTCGGAATAACGTAATCGTTTGTTCTTACCAAAGAACAAATGAACACGTTATTTCGTGACTCGAATCCAACGCAGAACTCAGGGAATCCAAAAAAACTGAGCAAACCCAAATTCCTAGAATTCTGCCATCGCCATGATTTAGATTCGAACAGTTCCGCTAACATTTGAGAGAAACCAATGAGGATTTAGGGATGATAGAGGTCGGAGAAGGGTAGGGTGTGAATTTGGACGAGTTTGGATGATTTAGGGTTTTCACCGGAGATTTCGATCTAAGATTTGAGAAGATCGGCTAGGATTTGAGGGATGGGATTTGGGTATTTGGAAAGAGGAGGGGACAGGGATTCAATGGTGTAATTTTGGGGTCCATTGGAGCATCGCCGCCGCCGGCGACGATTTCCGGCCGGCGGAGATGGGAGGAGGACGGTGGGGTAACGCCGGCGTTACAGGGAGTACGAGGAGGGTGAGGGATGTTTTAGGGTTTTGGGTATAATTTTGGACACTTTTATCTGAATTGAAGGATCAATCCAGGCCGTTGGATTTGAGGGGATGGACGGTCATGATTAAACGACGTCAAACGACGTCGTTTTGAGTATGGGGCAATTGGACCGGGCAGGGCGTTCGGGCCAGTGGTTTGGTCCGGTTTTGAATGACTTTTGGGCTTAAAATTGAATTTTGGCCCAAAATTTGGTCTTTTATCAAGACCATTCTTTTATTTTATTTTTACTCTTTTCTTTTGTTAGCCTTTTGTATTTACTTATTATTTTTTCTGATTTTATAAAATGTTAAAACAAAACAAAGACCTAATTAATCTATTTAACTCCTAAAATTATTTAAAATTCTATTTAAAGATAAATGCAACAATTAACAATTAAACGTGTAAAGAACTATTTTTTGCAATTTTCTTTAACTTTGTTCTAAAACTAACTAATACTAAAATTGTGACATTAAATCCCTAAATGCAAATGCCTATTTGTATTTTCATATGAATAAAACGCAACCAATTAACACAAAAATGTAGCAAAAAATTCACAAAAATTGTAAAATAATAGAGAAATCAATTATTTGAGACTTTTGGAAATAGTTTGCTTAGGGCAAAAATCTCGTGCTCACAATACACAGTAACCCCCATATTATTCCTAATCTACATTGGAGGATAATTCTCATTCACAATGTATTTGATTTCTACAATTTTTTCTGAAGTATCAATCATTAATTGCTCTGCAATTGTAGAAATCAACATACTGTAACTTGCATCCTCATTGAGCACAATGCCATCAACTTGAAAATCTCTAAATCTGTCATAGCTATCCCAATTGCCATTAAAATGTAGCATTATTGGGATTTTGGACATGACTGCGTGACGTTGGTGAGGTATTCTTCAATTTTTCGTCAATTTTTTGTTTTTTTGGATTGACAGAAAAAGATGAAGAATAGAATTTTACAGAAAAAGACGAAGAACAGAGCTTCTGAGATTTGTAGAACTAATTTCTACAATTTGAAATTGAGCTTCTGATTTCGACGAACTGAGAATTTGAGTTTCTGATTTCTGATTTCAACGCACTGACAATGAGAGAATATCGAAGGATTTCCGTTATATGATTTGATCTGATTAACCCAAATCTTTTTAGAATATTCTTCTCCTGTATTTTAGCGCCACAATTAGGAAGCTTCAGCTCCTATTAATGAGTATTTAATGATTGGTATATTAACCGTAGAAAAAATATGGACAGGGCGGGTAATTTAGAAACTGTGCACATTTTTGGTAATAAAGTTTCATATATGTTATAGGAAGGAAAAAATCTCTAAAGATGAACATGTTGGTCCGAAAAATTGGTACTTGTCCTAGACGGGCCCGGCCCCAGTGCCGAGTGCCGCTAAGTCCAATGCACATGATGCAAATAAAGCGTAGCCTACTAGGGAAATTCATTGCTTGTGGCTTGTTCTTCTAAGTTTTCAAATCCTAAAGGAGATGGTATCTAGACCTGGCTTACTCAGGTGGACAACCCGAATCGAGGAGCGTCAAGCGTCACTAGAAGTAGAACAGCACTGGCTAGCTATCAACTCTCCCACCTAAACATGTGTGACTAAATCCTTCACCAGAAGCTGGTAGGCTAACTGGCTTTATCTCAAGACAGAAGTTTTGTGATGATGGTAGGCAAACACAACATAACTACCTATTTGTGACGACTCGGATTTTTCCCACACTCGGGGTCATGATGGCGCATACTCGTGGTAGCTAGGCAAGCCTACTCATTTACTCTTCCATTGCTAATAAATCTTTTAACAATTTATAACATCAATATAAAACATGAAATTTAATAATAATAGTGGGAGTCTGAATCATGATCTAAATCAAAACGCGGAACAGTCAACAATAGCCTCTACCCAAGACTGGTGTCACATACTCACGAACTACTAAGAGTGCTAAATACAACCATTTGAAAGAAAATATAAATCTGTTTATCTCGAATACAATGAGATGACAGTCTAATGTAAGGATAGAAGAGACGCTGGGCCTGCGGACGCCTGCAAGGCTACCTCAGTGTCTCGCTGTACTCAAGGCTAACTCCCCCGCTACTGCAGCTGCTGACCAACACCTGGCTGTGCAAAAGAGCACAGAGTGTAGTATCAGCACAACCGACCCCATGTGATGGTAAATGCCTAGCCTAACCCCGGCGAAGTAGTGACGAGGCTAGACCAGACTACTATATAAACCTGTGCAATTCAAATATATACATGCCGTAGAAAGAAATATAGGAGGTAAACAGTCATTAAAGGAAGGGGAAACATTTGGTGAGGAGACAACAGTTACAACGGAAATCTCAATATAAAGATAGAAGCAACCAAGAGAATCTACAGCTAACAACGAAACAAATATCCTAAATAAACACACTTGAATTGGCAATTTTTGCGGCGCGCAACCTGATCCCATTATATATATCATTACTGTTGCAGCGTGCAACCCGATCCACAATGTCATTGTTGCAGCGTGTAACCCGGTCCGTATCATCTAGCATTGTTGCGGCGTGCAACCCGACCCTCAAATATCACTGTTGCAGCATGCAACCCGACCCATATCATTTAGCATTGTTGCGGCGTGCAACTCGACCCTCAAATATCACTGTTGCGGCGTGCAACCCGACCCTTATCATTTAGCATTGTTGCGGCGTGAAACCCGACCCTCAAATATCACTGTTGCGGCGTGCAACCCGACCCATATCATTTAGCATTGTTGCGGCGTGCAACTCGGCCCTCAAATATCACTGTTGCGACGAGCAACCCAACCCATATCATTTAGCATTGTTGCGGCGTGCAACCCGATCCACATTTATCATTGTTGTGGCGTGCAACCCGATCCATATATATATATCACTCTACCTCACCCAAACAACAGTCACAAATAAGGACAAGGGAGTAAATAAACAAAACGAAAATCCCGGCAAAGGAGCACAGAACAAACAGTTAAAACCTGGCAAGGGCACCACATCAATAAACTCAATATCCCGGCAAGGGAGAAAAACCAACAAAATCAACAAAACGTCCCGGCAAGGGAATAACCAATAACTCTTTCTCTTTCTTTCATTTCTTACCTTATGATTCACTTTTAACACTTGAGCCAAGCTCCAAGGAGTTACTTATCTCATATACCGTCACAAATCTACATTTCTCAATCGAGCCAATGCTCCACGAAGTACCAAGATCACAATTTCTATCACAAAGCCTTTACCACATATAGAAATCATCAATTAAACATGGAAGGCATAACAACAACCACTATCCGATAAAAGGACTCACGGTCATGCTAGACACCAATGTATAGATACTCGTCATCATGCATATACATCGTACTCGATCAATTAGCAAATAGCAAACAAGACTCAACTCCTATTCCCTCAAGCTAGGGTTAAACCAAACACTTACCTCAAAGCCTTAAGATCCACTTAATCCTCAACTATCGCTTTACCCCGCGGTTCCACCTCCAATTCGCTCGAATCTAATCACAAATTGCTCTATAAACAGTATATGAATCAATTTGAATGCAAAAAAAATGAATTTCCCAAGTTTTTCCCAAAAATTCCAAAATCGCCCCCGGGCCCACGTGGTCAAAACCCGAGGTTCGAACCAAAACCCGATTATCGATTCCCCTACGAACTCAAATATGTAATTTGTTTTGAAATCGGACCACAAATCGAGGTCCAAATCCCCAATTTTTAGAAAACCTAGGTTCTGCCCAAAAACCCCAATTTCACACATGAAAATCCTTGTTTTAAGTGGAAAACATGTTAAATGATGTTAATGGTTGAAAGAATTGAGTAAAAGTCGACTTACAAATGATTTGGGATGAAGATTGTTCTTGAAAAATCGCCTATGGTGTTTGGGTTTTGAAAGAATGGTGAAAAGTGATGAAAATTCAACTAAGTATAAAATCTGCTGGGCCTCGGATATGGGAATTGCGAACTGGGGTTCGCAATTCATATTAATATAAAAATTTAGCATTTTTCACACAGAATTCATATTTAAGCTTTCCGGCTACGCGCCTGGACTGCGTACGCAAATCGAGGCAACCCTAAACGAGGTTTTCAAGGCCTGGGAAGCACGGGATGAGTAAGAAAACAGGTGATGACCCTTTGGGTCGTCACACTATTAGAAGACTCAGAGGGGTGCGAGAGAGGATACAGTTTATATCACAGTTCAAATAATTATTAAACGGTAAATAAGCGACAAATAGCATATTAGCCTTCCAAACACAATATAATATCCAAAACATGATAAAAGCCAAACAAGAATTAATGTACAAAGATTGAATTCTTATTAATGTTCCCCAGCAGAGTTGCCAGAGCTGTCACACCTCCTTTTTCCCGAAGAGATAGGAAAGAAAGGAGTTTTTTCCAATTTAAGTGACATTATTTGAAAAGGGATTAATTCATTTGTATTTAAGAGTCTTCACTTGGAATAAATATTTACGGTATCTCAAGTCACCATTTTAAAATCCCAATTCAAGGAAATTGACTCTGATTAAGTCTGCGAAACACAGAAGAGCGGTTAAGGAATTCTGTTAACCCGGGAGAAGGTGTGAGGCACTCCCGAGTTCCGTGGTTCTAGCACGGTCACTTTAATAATTATACCTGGCTTAACTAATTTTGGATATTTTATGTTCTAGCGAAATGTATGCACCTTTGCCTCAAACCGCGTTTAATTGCTTGATTATTTGTAATTATAGAATTATCTTGAAACGAATCTTGCGTATGTGTATTCATTTTTGCTTGGTGTGTCAGGAATCATGTCACGCGTACGTGTACACAATTGATAACACTTTATTATTTTTAAGATTGTTTTGTCAAAGTTGCGCGAACGCATACTTTGCCCTTAATTTGGGAAATCATAACTATGTCACGCAAACGTGTACACGATCATGATAACGAACACGCCCCTAAAACATACTAGCTTATTCAGAGTATTTTTTTTTTAATCCGAGACAATTATTTATATATATAATTTTACTTATTTACAAGGAGTCTTAAATTAGTTCCTAACTCATTTCGCTCCCTCATAAATTCTTTTACCACTCTTTTTATTTCTTATAACGGGCTTTGAATTAATTCGCAACTCTTATCTTACTATAAAAAATGTACTCCGAGCTATTTATTGATGGAATAAGCTCGAAGTTGTATTTAGGCTCAATTTTTTTTATAATGAGACTTAATTTCCCTACTGTTCCTTTTATTAGTTCCAACATACAATAAAATTAATATGAAATAAAATTCTATCCATTCAACAAACTTATAAATAAACTGAAGGTTCCAATATTGTTACTTCATGTCTAGTTGGGTGTGAACCCTTTGGAAGTTCATATATATTATTCTAACAGAATATGAAATTAAATGATAGCAATACGTTCTCACCAGAGTTTCAGACACACGCTAACAATTATATTGTTGAGAAAGAAATATTGATTAAATATAATACTGTGATTTTAAAATATAGACATGATTAAAAGAAGATTGACCATATGCTATAACCATGCTCATGAAATTATTTAGTGAAACAGAGACTCAAAACTACCTAAACTAACAATCTTAACATCAATTAAAACTTAAGTGTTATTAGACTATTTCAACTTAAACCTTCAAATATTTTTAGACAGAACTTGAGTTATTTATGTAACTACCACATTAAATTATAAATAAATGAACTAGAATGATGCTTGCGTTAAAACTCAACTGTAAGAACATGTAGCTTTATACTAACTTTTTTTTTTTAAACTAATGGGATCCTAACCACATCCAAGTAATCTGCCTTACCATAAACTATATGAGCCAATTCTAAAACTATTCAAAGTAAGTAAAACTAAATTATACCAAACTTATCTCTAACTTAGTTACCATGATGCTAATTCGATGGAGAAGAAAAAAAAATTTAATCCTAAATGAAGAATAGGACATAATAGATTTGCAAAGAATTACCAAAATAAAGATAATAACTAGAATTGGCAGGAATGAACTCACACATTAACTAGGACTTAACGCAAGAAGTATTTTCTTGACAAAAATTTAAACGATTTTTATCAATTAACTCTGATTTAAAATTTTCATGAAAATTATGGCAAGATAATAGATTTGAACTAAAATTTAAAAGTTAGGAACAGACAAAAATATAAATTGCAAAACATACATACATTAACAATAAGAAGAGAAGAAGAAACAGACATCACTTAAGATACAAAGGAAAGTAAAGGAACAATTAAACTTCATGAACTAACACCATATATTAAATAATATGTTCATTAAACTAGCCGAAGAATTTAATTGTTACCTTTTATGAAACTTTCAAAGAGCAAAGGTAACAACTATAATCTATTCGCTTGAGTCCGCGAACTCAAAATTTGAAACGACGCTTCGATCTTCGATCCAAATAGAGCAATTTCACTGAATAACTATCTCTTCAAGCCAACTTTTTACCCTAAAAGAAAAGTATTATTTTTCTCCAAATTGCTGAAATTTCTTATAGAATTTTTTTTTCTTTTTTTCGTACTTTTCTTTGCCAAGATCTGCCCATCTTCTCTTAAAAGTGTGCTATTTGTATTGAAAATCCTAGAATGCCTATCCGTGTCTGTGTATGATCATGGGATTGAGGAGATATGGGACGTGAGAAGTGGGTGGTTAGTTGTGAGGGTAATACATGGGTAATTGGATAAGGGAGTTTAGCAAAAGAAAAATGGGGAAGTTAGGGAACGGGAGTTCCAAAACGTGCAAAGGAGTCTTTAAAAAGGGATTATAAATCAGAATTTTTTTGTTTTTTATTTTATTTTTAAAAAATAAATTAAATTATAAAAATAAGAAGATTAACCAACATTTCTTACAATATAGGAAAACAAAAATATTTACATGTGCTTTAAAATATACTAAGAAAAACTCTATAACTTACTTATTATATATATATATATATATATATATATATATATATATATATACACATATGTAAAAAAGTTAATCAAATAAAACCTATTAAGAGTAAGATAAAAATTTAAAACATCAATACTAGACCTAAAAGGAATATTTACACTACATAGTATAAAATATGAGTGTGGTCAAAAATTAGTTGTTCACAATGCTATTAGGGAGGCAATGCTTAGCCTCATGCAAAGAGGAGACAATGCTTAGTCTCATGAAAAGAAAGGCAGTGCTTAGGCTTATACAATCAGGGAGGCAAGGTTTAGCCTCATGCAAATAGGAGACAATGCTTAGTCTCATGCAAGGAAAGGCAGTGCTTAGCCTTGTGCAATTAGGGAGGCAATGCTTACCCTCATGCAGGAAGAGGAGATAATGCGTAACGTCATGCAAGGAAGGGAGACAGTGCTTAGTCTATGGCAAGGAAAGGCAATGCCTAGCCTTACGTAATAATGGAGGCAATGCTTAGCCTCATGCAAGGAAAGGAGACAGTGCTTAATCTCTGGCAAGGAAAGGCAATGCTTAGCCTTATGCAAATATAGAGGCAAGGCTTATCCTCATGCAAGATTTGAGATAGGGCTTAGTCTGATGCAAAGAAAAGGCAATGCTTAGCCTGATGCAAATGTAGAGGCAGGGCTTAGCCTCATGCAAGATTGGAGACAGGGCTTAGTCTCATGCAAAGAGACGGCAATGCTTAGCCTAATGCAAATGTGGAGGCAGGGCTTAGCCTCATGCAAGATTGGAGACAGCGCTTAGTCTCATGCAAAGAGAAAGTAATGCTTAGCCTTATGTAGTGAACAAGTAGCACATAGGAGTAGGATATTTCTTAGCTGGAGATATATTTGCGTCTGATGGCCTGATTGCTATGAGGATAGTGACTTTGATATATGTATATTTGCGAATACTCCTGTTATGTTCACTGTGCCTGCATCCAAAGAAAAATCGTGAGTTTTGTAGGGGGAGGTTGGTTCGTGCCCTTGTCTGCTTGCTTGGCTTTGCTCTGTTCTGGAGGCCCTGTTTGAGTTACCCTGAGTAAAACCTAGCGGCCATAAAGTTTTAGAAAATATGCACTTATTGATGAAATAGAGTTATTTTAGAAAACATAGTGGTATAAAATATCAAGTAAATTAGATGAACTAATGACTGTAACACTTTTAGAGACATTGCGGCTTCCTTGCACTAGAATTTTGAGGGTCTTTCTCAAAATTCTGCCCTACTTTAATCCTTCAGCCGTTCTGCGTGCAACAAAATTTGTTGGATCTGCTCTGGAATTTTGAGAATCCCTCTCAAAATTCTGCCCCAGTTACTTAACCGATTTCTGACTTTCTTGCATATGATGGCGTCGGCTGGACTTGTTCCGAAATTTTAAGGGTCTTCCTCAAAATTCTGCCCTAGTTTCCGGTTCTGAGGGAAATGAATATTTTATTAATATATGACCGAAACCACAAGGTTGCCTACGTATCCCCTCTTAAATGGGAATTAGGTCAAGCGTAGTTCAGTTATATCAGATGAAGAAATGTAAACACTCTAAACATAGTATCTCTTGACGACGTCTGAATTGATAGATTTTGGCCAAACTTCTCCGTCCATTTTTGCAAGTATGAGTGCTCCTCCTGTTAGCACCCGGTGAACCATGTAAAGTCCTTTCCATTTGGGTGAAAATTTCCCTTTGGCTTCATCCTGATGCGGGAAGATCCGGTTCAGCACCAGCTGTCCCGGTGTGAATTGTCATGGTCTGACCCTTTTGTTGAAAGCTCTGGACATTCTATTCTAATAACGCTGATCGTGATATACTGCATTCATTCTTTTTCCGTCTATGAGGGCTAGTTGCTCATATCGGCTCCTTATCCATTCTGCATCACTGAGTTGACTTCTTGAATGATCCTTAAAGAAGGAATTTGTACCTCGACTGGAATGACATCTTCGGTACAATAAACCAGTAAATAGGGAGTTTCCCCAGTTGATGTGCGGACTGTAGTGCAGTAACCCAATAGGGCAAAGGGTAACTTCTCATGCCATTGTTTGTGACTTTTTACGATCTTCCTCAGTATCTTCTTGATATTCTTGTTGGCAGCTTCCACAGCTCCATTCATCTGAGGCATGTATGATGTAGAGTTTTTGTGCTTGATTTTGAAGGTTTCACACATGGCTTTCATCAGATCACTGTTGAGATTGGCGGCATTATCAGTGATAATGGACTCGGGAACCCCGAATGGATAAACAATACGATCCTTGACAAAATCTGCGATGACTTTCTTGGTTACAGCTTTGTAAGATGCGACCTCTACCCATTTTGTGAAATAGTCGATATCCACTAAAATGAACCGGTGCCCGTTAGAAGTAGTGGGCGCGATTGGACCGATGACATCCATTCCCCAGGCAGCAAAAGGCCAAGGTGCACTTGTTGCATTGAGCGCGTTTGGTGGTACCTTTATCATGTCTGCATGTACCTGGCATTGGTGACATTTTTGGACGTACCTGATGCAATCCGTTTTCATGGTCATCCAAAAATATCCAGCTCCGAGTATCTTTTTGGCTAGAACAAAACCGTTCATATGTTGTCTGCAAGTTCCGGCATGTATCTCCTCAAGCAATCTGGAAGCCTCCTTTGCGTCAACACACCTTAACAACCCCAGATCAGAAGTTCTTCTATACAGGGTCCCTCCGCTTTGGAAGAAGTGATTGGACAGCCTCCACAGAGTGCATTTCTGAGTATGGTTTGCCTGTTCTCGATATTCTCCTTTCGCCAAATATTCTTTGATGCCGTGGAATCAAGGTTTTCCATCCGTTTCTTCTTCAACATGAGCATAGTAAGCCGGTTGATTAAGGATCCTCACCGGGACGAGATCGATGAAATTCTTATCTGGATGTTGTATCATGGATGACAAGGTGGACAGTGCGTCTGCGAACTCATTTTAAAATCTGGGCACGTGTTTGAATTCTATCTTTGTGAATTTCTTCATCAATTCCTGCACATGATACAAGTATGGTAGTATCTTGGTGTTCTTCGTAGCCCATTCTCCTTGAACCTGATGTACCAGAAGATCCGAATCGCCAATTACCAGCAACTCTTGTATATTCATATCGATGGCCAAGTTGAGCCTCATGATGCAAGCCTCATATTCTGCCATATTTTTGGTCCACGAAAACCTAAGCTTTGCGGATACCGGGTAATGTTGACCTGTTTCTGATACCAAAACTGGTCCAATGCCCACTCTTTTGAAGTTTACAGCCCCATCGAAGAACATTCTCAATGTCCTCTCCTATGAATGATACTTCTTCATCAGGAAAATACATTTTTAATAGTTCGTATTCTCCTCCCACAGGATTTTCAGCAAGATGGTCTGCCAATGCTTGTCCTTTGACAGTCTTCTGAGTTACATAGATGATATCGAACTCACTTAACAATATCTGCCACTTGGCTAACTTCCCGGTTGGCATGGGCTTTTGAAAGATGTACTTCAGAGGGTCCATCCTGGATATGAGGTATGTGGTATAGGCACAGAAGTAGTGCCTCAATTTTTGAGTTGTCCAGGTCAAAGCACAGCAAGTGCGTTCCAGCAGAGAGTATCGTGCTTCATAAGGTGTGAACTTCTTACTCAAGTAGTATATGACTTGCTCCTTTCGTCCCGTCTCGTCATGTTGTCCCAAAACACATTCGAAAGCCCCATCCAATACGGACAGATAGAGTAGCAAAGGTCTCCCAGGTTCTAGCGGGAATATGACTGGCGGTGTAGACAGGTATTCCTTGATTTTGTCAAAAGCCTTCTGACAATCCTCGGTCCAACTGGATTCAGCATTCTTCCTCAACATTTTGAAGATGGGTTCACATATTACTGTGGGCTGTGTTATGAAGCGGCTGATGTAGTTGAGGCGTCCTAGGAAGCTCATCACATCCTTTTTACTCTTTGGTGGTGGTAACTCTTGGATAGCCTTAACTTTGGACGGGTCCAACTCGATTCCTTGGCGGCTGACAATGAAGCCCAACAGCTTTCCAGCAGGAACCCTGAATGCACATTTGCGGGGTTCAATTTTAGATTGTACCTCCTTAGCCTGTCAAAGAAGTTTCTCAAGTCTGCTATGTGATCTGCGGCCCTCTTGGATTTGATGATGACGTCGTCAACATACACCTCTATTTCCTTGTGTATCATATCATGGAAGATGGTCGTCATGGCTCTCATGTAAGTAGCCCCAGCAATCTTTAGACAGAATGGCATCATCTTGTAGCAGTACACTCCCCACGGTGTTATGAAAGCTGTTTTCTCTGCGTCTTCTTTGTCCATCCAGATCTGGTGAAAACCCGCGAAGCAATCTACAAAGGATTGGAGTTCATGCTTGGTGCAATTGTCGATCAGGATGTGTATATTTGGCAGTGGGAAATCGTCCTTGGGACTTGCTCTATTTAAATCCCGATAGTTAACACACACCCTGACTTTCCCATCTTTCTTCGGAACCGGTAAAATGTTGGATAACCAGGTTGGGTACTCAACTACCTTGAGGACTTTGTCTTTGATCTACTTAGTGACCTCCTCTTTGATTTTTAGGCTTATATCTGGTTCGAATTTTTTGAGTTTCTGCTTCACTGGCGGACACATTGGGTTGGTGGGCAACTTATGAGCCACTATGGATGTGCTTAGACCGGTCATGTCATCATATGACCATGCAAAAATATTCTCATATTCTTTTAGGAAATGAGTGTATTCTTCCTTCTCTAACGGTGATAAGTGAATGCTTATGCGAGTCTCTTTGACGATTTCGGAATCTCCCAAATTGATTGCTTCGGTTTCGTCCAGGTTGGACTTAGGTTTGTTCTCAAAGTTCTCAACTTCTCTGACAACTTCCTCATGTATTTCATCCACTTCTTCTGAGTCACTATCCTTATATTGCGTTGTCTCATTACATGTCACAGTCATCGATTCATCAGGACAAGTAATAATAACGCCGTAGAAGAAAAATGTGAAAGATAATAATGAATACTAAATAACAATGCACTAATTAAATCTCAAAAACATCAAAACAGTTATGGCTAGATGACTCGAGCAATTATTCTAAAACAAAATGCGTCTTAAAACAAAATACTAGAAATATCTTAGCGGCTTTAAAAAATAGTTCATGCTAATTGCTAGGCTACCGTGGAACTCGACGGGCCCGAGATGGTGCAGCAGTCTAATTCGTGAGAACAACTCCTTTCTCCATGGTCTGAATGGTGAGGTCTTCTTCCTCCTCCTCCTCAACTATTGCATTGCACTCCATGTGTTCATCATCCAGAAATAGATTCCTCAGGCCAGCTAAAGCCTCATCTTTTCCTTTACTTTTAAGATCGTTCAGAGGAGGAGTATGTTGATGATGCCCATATGCACGAACCAACCTTAGGGGATGGGAATAATCAAAATAAATAAAAATGCAAAAGGTAAACAAGTCAGTAAGGATTCTGAAAAGTATTTGCAGTATTTAAACACTTTTGCAGGAATATAAAATCGCGTCCTAATTTGGGGAACCTCGTTGTGCCTGAGGTAAGCCTAGCGACAAGTAAATTTGGAGAGATTTAATGCCGATAAATGCCTCATTTCATTAATGTAATAAATAAGGCGAACCTAAAAACGACAATAAATAAATGAGTTACGAATGGAATTTGCCTTATTACATTTGAATTCCAAAAAGACTTTAGAAAAGCAAATAATCCTAATCTACTTGGTCCCAGAGGGACATTCTCCAGGCTTGGCCTTCTTGGCCCCATCAATCAGATTTTCCAGGTCGCGCACGTCCAACAGCTTCAGACCATGCCGAACCTGGGGACTTCTTGCCTCAGTTTCTGCAAATTAAACAATTAGACCCTTGCCGCCTCCGGATTGGACTACTTACACATTAGTGATTAGCATGTCGGCATTTATCTCTCCAAATAATGCACATATCGTGGTTGTGTCTGTTGGGATTATAGAAATCCCTGTGGACTATGGACAAGGCTTTCTTAGAGGGTTATTATGCGGACAACATTTAACCCCGGCTACGTTTGACCATGATGCATGCACAGTTATTATCAGAGTAAGGTTTCTATAGAAGTCTAGACTGGTAACCTCAAGCGGGCAACTTGAGAGGGAAAGGCAGGGAACCGTCGACTGCACCGCTGATCGACTAGTTTTACCGCAAATAAGCCTTTCCAAATTTAAAGGGTGATTTTAGGAAGAGCGGAGATACTCATCAAGCGCCGCTATGGTATTAGTACGCACGAGTGGAATATGATGTTGAGCATGGAGTTATGCAAAAAGAAAACAACACGTTGTCAAGTATTTGCATGATGAATAACGGTAAAATGCGATATTTGATAATTGTAAAGACATTTAAGAAAATAAAAACAAGGAGATAAATCAGTTTCCATAGATAAAGTGATAAAGCAGGGGAGGGAGATCATAAATGAATAAGAATAGACAAATAAATTCACATAGAATGGGAAGGGGTGTGCAAGTATTAAAGACATGCTTAAAGACTAATTCACAGACAAGTTCGTTATGGTAAGAGCCTAAATATATCCCCAGCAAAGTCGCCATGCTGTCGCGCCCCCTTTTTCCTTGCGGAATCCGGGTTTCGACATTTTGGGACAACTCCTTTCCTTTTGGGATTGGGAATGACATTTGAAAAGTCGCCACCTAACGGATTAAGGTGCGTTATGGCACCTAGAGCAAATAATTCATGTACTAGCTTACATCACCAGAGATTGGGTAAGGGCTCGAAATTACCTCAAGGGGAAGGTGTTAGGCACCCCTCGAGGTCCACAACGGTGGGTCCCTGCCAAACTCAATTAAGCGAATTAGTGTTTAAAGGAAAGTTAAACAAATTAAAACAAATAGATAATTAATTTAAAATAAGAATTGAAGGGGTCCTACGTTTTTAGACTATAGGATTATTTCCATGCAATGCTTGGTAACTTTTCCCAAATTGGGGTGTTACACATAGCATTAGCACACGGGTCATCATCTCTTTTACTACCCCGTTACTATCTTTCAATTGTTACCTAACACGTTCTAATAGCTTCTAATGCGTACCTTATGCGTGCACTACCCGCCCCTTACCTATAGTCCTGGAGGTGTTTAGGACTTCTATTTTGGATAGATCTAGACTCACCTACGTAGCTTAAAAAATGAGAAAACTAAGCGACAAACAAAATTCAGATTGGACTATCATGTAAGGAGCAAATAAAGGGGCTCATGTTAACCTCCACAAATAGCCAACCAATGCATGCAATTCAAACAAACAAAGTTTTATAGTTTAGGATCCTATAGGCAGGATATCTAGATGATCATGAACAGAAAATACAAAAGCTTTATTAAAGCGAGCAGCAGTACCTATCAATTTGCCCACCCCCTTTTAATATTCTGAATCTGGGCGTGTTCCAAGCAGCAAGAAATCACAGTTTTTTAGACCAAGGATTCTTAATTACCCTACGGGCTTACCTAAGTGAGGACCAGAGTAGAATCCTATAGGAATGGTATCTAAAACTGTTAATTAACGACCACAGTTTATAAACCACTGATTGGTTTTAACAAGCAGATTTCATCATTTTTATATGCTGTAGGCATGCTTTCTAAGTGCTGAAACTGATTATAAGCATTATTTCCTATAGATATGATATCTAAACACAGAAACTGATTTTCTTACACTTACTTCCTATAGGCATGATGTCCAAGTGTCAAGACTGATTTATATGCATTTCCTATAGGCATGAAATCTAAGTGTTGAAACTGTTTTTATGCTTATTTCCTATATACATGATATCTAAGCGGGTAAAGGCGTTAACCAGTTGGCAAGCGAGTTCAATAAAGAAGATCCTAGAGACATAATCTCTAATGCACACATGGTGTTTGAAAAATATGGTTGCTGATGCAGAATTGATAAAACTGACTAGAAGTAGGATTTCTAGGATGCAAAGTGAAAATTCAGGATTACAAATAACAAGATAAGTCCTATAGGCATGGTTTCTAATGGCATAAAGAATCACCACAACAACCTATAGGCATGATTTCTACCCGAACACAACAAAGATATATAAAAATCCCTCCACAGCTTTTACTAATAACCCCATATCTATTTTTACAAGGATTATTACATTATTACAGACAATTATGAATAAATTACACAATGAAAAAAAAACCATTATACTATAGGGAGCCTTGGCAGGCCCAATGTCAACTCGGAAGCCAGGCCTTCAAGCAAGTCTAATGTCCACAGGTAGTTCATAACACACAAATGGGCTTCTAGTGTGTCAAAGTTTCCAAGGGCCTCAGGGACCCCAGGCAATGCTCACACTGGAACCTTTTCAAAGAAACAGTTTTGTAAAGAGTTTGGAAGGCCAGCCCCAGTGCGTCAGAGCTCGGAGGAGTTTCATGGACCCTAGGCAGTGCTCACTCTGGTGGTGGTAGGACCCTAGATAACTAAGAGTAGAAGTTTAAAAATAGTGTATAAGGGTAGGGGACAATTTGCTAATGAAAGCAGTTTGATTTTTCAAAAGTGAACAGAAACAAAATAGAACCATATTCTAGCAGATTGGTTCAGACATAGATACAAATAATTAAACAATCACAACAAAACAGGAACACTTGAATCATAGATAGAACTGACCACACATATTCATGATCCCCGAACAGCTTCTGAATAGGGACCAGGTAATCAAAACAAAGTTCACATTGCTGGAGTTAACTCGATTTACTGGTTATCACTAGGTGGAATCATGCAGACAGGTATTAAGCAGAGGAAAACATGCTGAAATTAAAATGACTAGCCAAACAGCCATACAAAACAGGGTGGGGTAATTGGATTTAAATATGCTATTATCAGAAACAAGTAACAAGTGTCATGGACTAAACAGAGACATGCTAAGGTAAACTAATCATACAAACATGTAGAACAGGATAAGTTAATAGGAATCAAGGCATGCTAGTTAAGCGAGCAATAAATGGGAACATAGAGCAAACAAAAGCATGTTGAAATTCATAATGAACTAACTACATAGAATATAGAGGAGAGCATGATATCAGAAATTGAGGCATACCAGTTAAGAGGTAGCAAACAGGAAGGTGAAGGCAAGTGGAATCCAAGAGTCTAGCCTTGGCTTTCAACCGGCTAGATAGAATAACAAATAGAAGTAACAGAAAGAACTACAGTTGTGAGTGTGTGAGTAAGAGTTTTTGTGTGTGTAAGTGTTTCTTTCTATATCTTTCCGTGTGTTTTTTGTGTGTTCTAAAAAATCAGAATGGGGAGGTTTATATAGCATTCAACAAAGTAAAACAAATAAGGCAAAGAAAGTTAAGAGTTCACAAATAAGGCATGCAAATAAATTAACCAGTTAATTAGGGCTAGAGCCAATAAATTAACACAGCAGGATTCGGGAAAGACCCCTTAAATTAAGGAGAATTAACAGCCAAGTTTGAGGTTTAATAAGGTAACCAATTAAATCAAAGACCATTTATGGGCCGGTTAAAATAATCAAATCCCAGAAATCAGGCTAGTAACCTAATTAAGTCAAGTAGTACCAATTATGAGTCACAAATAAGGAAAAATAAGTAAAATCGCAGAGAAATACCAATTTCAACAGAAAATATAATTTCGAACCCTAATTAGGCAAATAAGATCAATTTATCTCTTTTAATTGACAGGGCCAAAGAATAACGGGCAAACATCAGAACAAACAGTGAAATGATTAGAAACCCTAGGGATTAGAACATAGATATGAAAACCAGTCGAGCAAACAAAAAGACACTCAAACTCTTTATAAAATTTTTGCAGAAACGTAAAGATGAAACCCTAGCTTTAGAGAAAAGCTATAATCGGTTAATAACAAGAAAAACAGAAGATTTTTAAAGAGAAATATCAGATAAACTCAAAATCATCTCAGATCTATAGAGATTTGAACAGACTCGAGTAGAAAGTGACTAGGGTTTTAAAAATGACAGAGTTGGAACCAGAGGTTTAAGCCATAAACATGAAGATAACAGTACTCATAAACATAGAGATGAACACAGGCAAGTTCATCGAGAAAATGAAAGGTTTGGACTGAGTCTTGTTCGAATCTCCTTGAGATTCCATCAAACAACAAAGAAATCGAACAACCAGTAGAGGTAGGAGGCCGGATGGGGCCTAAGATCGATGGGAAACCCCATGGATTCAAGGGGTTAGGTGACGGAGGCTAGGTTTAGGGGAGAGTTTGAGAGAAAAGCGACGAGGGAAGGGAAACAGGGGCGGCGGGTTATGGGAAGTGAGTAGGGTTTGGGGGGTTAGGGGTTAATTAAAAAGGAAATAACATCCTGGACCGTTGATCTCTGAGATCAACGGCCGGGATTTGATCTGGGGTTTAGCGGGTCAATATGAAGTTGGGCTATGGGTTACGGATCATTGTTATTTAATTGGGCTAGGGTAGTATTTTGGGCCAGGTCCGAAATTAAACCAAATTAAACGAGGCTATTTGTTAAATACCCAATTAATTAATAAAATAATTTGTAAAAAAATAGTTAATAAATGATAAAAAGATTTTTATGCATAAAAATGTTTTAAAATCATTACTTAATATTGTAGAAATACGAAATGTCAACTTCCATGTAAATAATGTAATTATGCATATACGGGCTATTATTGCAAAGTTATTGCAATTATAGCTTAAAGATACGATTACAACTTAATATAAATATATATGATAACAAATCAAGTAATAAATCATCATAAAATTATTTGTGATACAATTAGTAATTATTTGGATAATAAAATGCTAGAATACATTAATTAAAATCCTTTTAATATTATAGAAAATTATGGAAAAATATTGGTTGATGCTTATGCACTATTTTGAAAGTGTATATGCATTTTAAAAATATATGAGGAAAAAATTGGGTATCAACACACATGAAATTCACATAGCACATTGATCAAGGGTCCCTATTCCCTCAAAACAAGGTTAGACCCAACACTTACTCCTCAATCAATACAAATTTCAACCACGACCTTGCCTTTCGAACAAGCCTCCAAACCAACCAAATATAACAAATTATTGATCAACAGATTAGAAATAAACTTTTGAAATTACTCACGAATAAAAGAGGTTCGATTTAGATCATTATTGAAAAAGTCAACAAAAGTCAATCCCTAGGCCCGCTTGTCAAAATTCAAGGTTCGGACCAACATCTGATCACTCATTCACCCCGAGCGCGGTTATGCAATTCAATTCAAAATCTGACCTCAATTCGAGGTCTAAATCCCAATTTTGCAAAAATCCCTAATTCTACCCAAATATCTAATTTCTACCATGGAAATCCTATATTTATGGTTGAAATCTTATGAAATGTAATGGGTAATTGAAAGAAAGTAGATTAGAGTCACTTACCAATGACTTTAGGAAGAAAAGCTCTTGGAAAAATCGCCTCTATGGTTTTTAGGGTTGAGAATTTTGAAGAATTAGCTAAAATCCCATTTTTTCCCTCTTTTACCAGCTGCAGATGTCGCAATTGCGATATTATGTTCGCAATTTCAAATATCGCAAATGCGAGAAAAAGGTTGCAAATGCGAACCCTTCTCAAAAATGACGAACAATGCAAATGCGATGTTTTGGTAGCAAATGCGAACCCACGCCCTCGCAAATGCGGACTATACATTGCATATGCGAAGATTGTCCAGAAACACGCTGAGTCGCAAATGCGACTCTGCCTTCGCGAAAGCGGAAGATGCAAGGTGGCAAATACGAACTTTCACCTCGCAAATGCAAGAGCCCCCCCCCCCCATTAGCCCAGGCTCGCAAATGCGAAGCCTTTTCTCCAGAAGTGAGGCTCGCAAATGCGAGACCTGCAGCAGAGCACTTGTAATAGAAGAGGCATCAACTATTCTACTAAGTCCAAAATCACTTTGTAGCTTATTCGAAACTCACCCAAGCCCTCGGGGCTCCAAACCAAACATGCACACAAGTCCAAAAATATCATACAAATTCGCTCGTGCAATCAGAACACCAAAAATAACACCTAGAACTACGAAGCGGATACCAAAACAAATGAAATTTTTAATGAAACTAAAGAACTTTAAACTTTTCAACCAGACGTCCGAATCACGTCAAATCGACTCCGTTTTCCACTAAATTTTGCAGACAAGTCATGAGTACAGTAATGAACTTATACCAAGTTTCAAAACCAGAATTAGGACCTGGTTGAAAAAACGTCAAACTACGATCGAACTTATTAATTCTTTAAACTTTTAAGCTTCTAGTTTTTCAATAAACTGCGATAATTCAAGCTAGAGACTTCTGAATTCGATTCCTGGCATACGTCCAAGTCCCAAATCATGATATGGATCCACTAGGACAATCAAAGCACTAATACGGGTTCGTTTGCTCAAAACGTTGACCGAAGTCAACTCAAATTAGCTTTTAAGGAACGATTTCACATTTTTGTCAATGTTTCACATAAAAGCCTTCTAGAAAAAGATACGGACTACGCGTGAAATCGAGGAAGGATAAACGGAGATATTCAAGGTTTCAAAACACAAAATTAAGGTTTAAAACTATAAATGACCTATCAGGTCATCATATTCTCCACCTCTAAAAAAAATGTTCGTCCTCGAACGAATATAGAAAAGTACCTGGATTGGTGAAAAGGTATGGATATCTACTTCGCATGTCCGACTCGGACTCCCAGGTGGCCGCCTCGGTCGGCTGACCTCTCTATCGCACTCGAACTGAAGGATAACTCTTAGACCTCAACTGTCGGACCCACCGGGCTAGTTTTGCCACCGGATCCTTCTCATAAGTCAAATCCTTGAGCTGAAATCTAACACATGGGATGGATCACCGTGATACTTCCAGAGCATGGACACATGGAATATCGGATGGACTACTGATAAACTGGGTGGCAATGCGAGCTTGTAAGCCACCTCACCCACTCTCTGAAGAATCTCAAATAGTCCTGTCGCACCCCGTTTTTTCCCTCCCCTTTTTACGGGGGAAGAAAGGTCCGGGTTTTGACATTTATGGGGGTAGTAACTCATTTCCTTTTGGGAATTGGGTATTTTGAAGAGTCACCACTTAACGGATTATGGTGCGTTAGGGCACCTAGAGCGATTAACTCTTGGATTGGTTTGCATTACCAGAGATTTAGGGTAAGGGCTCGAAATAACCTTGAAGGAAAGGTGTTAGGCACCCCTCTTGGTCCACAATAGTGGGTCCCGACCGAACTTATACTTGTGAATTAGTCCTTTAATAATTGAAATATATTATTGCAAATAAAGCATGTTGGATATTGTATGACTCAGATAATAAGACAAAGGGGTTTTGGACAAGTTATATAGAAAAGGTAAGTTTTAGGCAAAGGGATTTAGGGAAGGAGGGGTCCTAGGTTGGTTAGCCTACAGGATCACCCCATGCAATGCTCAGTAAACACTCCTCAATGAGGGGCTACACGTGACATTAACGTGTAGTCATCATATCCCGTTCTACCCAAGTCCCTCCCCTTGTCATAGCCTAAAGCGTTCTAATTACCTTGACAATGTCCTATGCGTGCACTACCCGTCCATTCCTTGTGGTCCTGGAGGTATTTTAGGACCTCTAATCTGGGCAGTTCTAGACACCCCTAAGGTGTTTAAAAGGAGAAAATTCTAGGCGACAGGCGAGAACACGTAGGACTCAACATATAAAGGCGGGAAAGAAGCAGTTAAGAGGCCCAGGTTTACCTCCACAAATAATGCACATAAGCAGCGCGTCTCAAACACGAACAAGAGGCATTTAATTAGACAGGATCCTAGGGCATGATGTCTAAGTGAATACCAAAACACAATAGAGATGCAGCTTTGTTTTACAAACTTAGAAGCAGGGGCCCTAATCAGTTTGCCTACTGGTTTTAAGGTTGTAAGTTATTAAGCAGTGAACACAAATGAGAACAGTTTCCAGTTTATAAGGGTTGGTTACCTAAGGCTTGCCTAGGTGTGGGATTATGCACAATAGTTACAGAGTCATTAGCAGTTCAGAAGTCGTTTTTTCCTAAGAGCATGCTGTTCTAGGTGTTACAAAAATACAAGGATTATTACCAGTTATATTCAAAACAGGACAATCAAATGTGAGACTATTTTTTACGTCTTTCATAATCAGTAGTTTACACTAGGTGTAACTGAGCAAGTACGAGCGAGATCCTAAAGCATGGTATCTAGTATGCACATAGAAATGCAGAGTGATTTCAGGATATGCATAATTCCTAAAACATGATTTCTAAATGTCCGAAAAGTTACAGCATGATTTCAGGATGTGCAGGAGCAACAGTTTTATGTTAATGCTGTTATTTAGCCTAAAGCAGGATTTCTAAGTGATAAAAATAATGTCAAATGAGATGCTGAAAGTAAACCTAAGAACATGATATCTAATGCATGAAATGCTTGGAATGTATTGGTACTAAATATGGATTCTAATGCGCATATGGAAAATGTAAACCTAAGGCATGGTTTCTACCCATTGATACTGATAACATATCTGACTACCCTCCCCTTTTCACCAGCCAACCCCAATATTCGTTTACAACAAATTATTACAGGCCAATATCGAATGAATTACATAAGTGGATAAGAAAAATAAGAAGTTACTCTATAGGGAGCCTGAAAGTAGGCCCAGATCTCCAGAGTTTCCAATGCCAGATTGCCTCACAGCCTTTCACATAATCTGGGTGTGTCAGAGTTCCCTAAGGACCTCAAGGGATCTCAGGCAATGCTCACACCCAGATTTAATAATCATAGTTGAGTAAGTGTAGTGTGGAAGGGCCAACTTTAGTGTATCAGAGTTCAGAGGGATCTCATAGGGATCCCTAAGCAGTCACACATTAGAGGGGCAGAACTTAAAACCTAAGAGTAGATGTGAAAGTGCTTGAAAAGATTTAAGGAGGAAAACAGTTTGAAAAGAGACTTGTTTGAAATAGTTTTGTAAAAACAACAGAGACAGTTTTTAAATGAGAGTAGAGTAATAAACAACAGTCCAAACACAACACCCAAAGCAGGTTCATACATAACCAAGGAACATAGAACCGAGGTAGGTTCAGCAGCCACACATAGGGGTAATGGGATTTCGGGACACATATGTCACATAGGTAAACACATAGTTACAGGAGCACTTAAGTACAGAATCAGCAACATGTTAAAGGGTTAAGGCACTTCAGAATTAATACAGAATCAGGTTATTTAAGGATAGCCAACTGCTTTGCACAGAAACATTAGTAAGGAAGAGTCACATTGGGGTATACTATGAGGGGAATAACATTTCATAAACATACTGAGTCTAAGGGAGGGGACACATTCAGAAGCATGCTGATGAAGTGATGAGGAAAACATATTAGTTGCAAGTTGAACAACAAAACCATAAATGAAAACAGACTAGAAACAAGATGAATTGAAGTAATAAAAGAAACATGTTGTTTTTGAAACTTTGAATTGAAGTCAGGACATACCAGTAAAGAGATAGTAGACACAAAGTGAAGAATAGGAGAGCACAATGATTAGCCTTGGCTTGCAGCCGGCTAACTTAGAACAATAGTAAGTAACACAAAGAGAGAGAGCACAAAGTTTTGAGTGTGAGAGAGAGAGCTTTTGAACTAATGTGTTCCTGTGTTTGTGTTAATGAGAGAGTATGTATATATAGTTTGAAACTAGGTAGAACAATAAGGAAGAATCAAAGTCAAGAAGTAATTATGGAACTGGGTATCAGTTAGTATAAGTATTCCCTTCATTAAGGGAATTAACTTCAAACGGTAAAGACAAATAAGGAAGGAGATCATATGAGACTGGAATATAACACATAAGAAAATAATTTCAGCATAGTGCAAGTATAGAACAAGTAGTTAGGCTAGGTTCAAAAAATCTAATTAAGGAAAGTACTTAAGAAATTGATTGACAGCATAGTCTACCAAAAATAAGGCAAGAAAATGTCTTAGAGGTTGGAAATCAGTAGGGAAATCATCACAAGAGATTAGTGAAAGTTATCAATTACAGGAAATTAGGGATTCGAATAGGAGTAGTAATGATTTGGGGAATTAACACAAATTGCTGTAAAATACACGAAATAATCACAGCATAGGCAAGAAGGAATAAAATCAGAAACCCTAATAAGCATAGTAAAGTAAAAATCACATAAAGTCCGGAATTCAACTAGAAAAAATAGTACTAATTAGAAGAATAAACACAACTTTATGTAAATAAACAGAATAAACATGGTATAGGCGGAAGAAGCAAAAATCAGAAACCCTAATGAGCGTAATAGGGTAAAAATCATAGACATGTAGAACATATTCATGAATAACAGACATGCGAACAAATTAAACGAACAAATAAGCAAGGACAGTTCTCAGAACCCAGGATTAAGACCAAGAATTGGGGTTCTCAACATAATGAATTAGGTAAAAGGAAAACTTGAATAAACCATTTAAACATAGTAAAATCATAGACTAATACCAAAATCAGAAGAAAAGGCATTTTAAAAAGGGGTTACGAAACCCTAGTTTTGATGACGAAGAGTGTTTGTTGAATAATCGGAGAGATTATCATGGAAAACAGCAAGAATAACTCAAAATATACTCAAATCTATGGTAGATCTTTAGAGTCAAGAGATGAGTTAGGGTTTCAGAAAGATATAACCCAGAGATAAAGAGATTCTGGCTTAGAAGCCATGGATCTAGCCGGAAAATATAAAGATCTTACTCGGACGGCCAAGGATGGCCTCAGAAAGGCATGAAAAGGCCATGGCTGTGAGTTGAACAGCCTCTGGTACCCTTGAGGACCTCAAAGTAGCAAGGATCCGGCATGTGAGGGAGCCATGGAGGCTAGGGGTGGTGGTGGAACCACCATTGATACCGGCGAGCCAACAGCCGGCGAGTAGGAGCTTAGGTTTAGCAGAGAGAGTCTTGAGAGAGATGAGAGATGTAACGGCGGAGAGTGATGAGAGAATGGGGGTTTGGGGGGGGGGGGTAGACCTTAGGGTTAATTATGGTAAGAGGGGATCTGGACCGTTGATTAGAATTGATCAACGGTCCAGTTTGGACCAGGGATTGGCTCGGGTAGTTTGATGGATTGGTCCTGGGGTTTGGGCTCTTTTAATTAGGTTTGGGGCTAGTTCAATTTAGGCTAGAATTGAAATGAAATTGGCTATTTGTTAAATACCCAATTAAATTAATTAAAATAATTTGTAAAAATAGCTAATAATCACAAAAATGAATTTGATGCATGGAAAATAATTTTAAAATGATTATTTAGTATTTTAAAAATACAAATGACTAAGTCTTCATAAAAATAGTACAAAATTATATGCTTGGGCTATAATTGCAATGTTATTGCAATTGTAGCCAAACGATGTCAATTTGGCTAATTATAAAATAATTTTGTTTAAATCGGACCATAAATAATAAACTAAATCAAGAAATGCTTTTGAAATCACTTGTGATGCAATTCTGTAATTATTTATTGGAAATAAAATGCTGGGTAAATTATTAAAATGTAGGAAAATTATGGAAAAATACCAATTGCTATTAATGCATGATTTTGAAGGTATATATGCAATTTTAAAAATATTTTGGGGGAAAATTGGGTATCAACAAGTCCAATATACCTAGGGCTCAACTTTCCCTTCTTTCCGAACCTCATCACACCCTTCATGGGTGAAAAGCGGAGAAACACCCTCTATCTGACCATGAATGCAACATCACGAACTCTACGATCGGCATAACTCTTCTGCCTAGACTGAGCGGTGCGAATTCGATCCTGAATAATCTTAACCTTATCCAAGGCATCCTGTACCAAATCTGTACCCAACAACCGAGTCTCCCCTTGCTCGAACCATCCAACTAGCGAACGGTACCGCCTCCCATATAATGCCTCATAGGGAGCCATCTGAATGCTTGACTGGTAGCTGTTGATGTAGGTAAACTCTACAAGTGGAAAGAACTGGTCTCAAGAACCCCCGAAATCCACAACACAAGCGCGAAGCATGTCCTCCAAGATCTGAATAGTGCGCTCGAACTGTCCGTCCGTCTGGGGATGAAATGATGTGCTCAACTCAACCTGCGTCCGCAACTCACACTGTACGACCCTCCAAAAGTGCGAGGTGAACTGCGTACCTCGATCACAAATGATAGACACGGGTACACCGTGAAGACAGACGATCTCGCAGATGTAGATCTCAGCTAACCGCTCTGAAGAGTACGTAATTGCCACCGGAATGAAATATGCCGACTTGGTCAGCATGTCCACAACAACCCATACCGAGTTGAACTTCCTTTGAGTTCGTGGGAGTCGCACAACAAAATCCATGGTGATACGCTCCCACTTCCACTCTTGAATCTCTAACTTCTCAATCAAACCACCAGGCCTCTGGTGGTCGTACTTAACTTGCTGACAATTTAGACACCGAGCTACATATACAGCTATATCCCTCTTCATCCTCCTTTACCAATAATGCTGCCACAGGTCCTGATACATCTTGACGCTCTGTGATGCGCTCTTACAAGGAAGACCTAGAAGCTAAGCAAGCAATAACACGACTAGGCTCTGAAACATCTAATCTCATGAACTGATTAGTCAATGTCTGAACATTTGCAGCAAGCAGCCTCTCACAAACAGGAATGTATGCAAGGCTGCCCATACTCATAGCCTTTCTACTTAAGGCATCGGCCACCACATTGGCCTTCCTAGGTGATACAAAATGGTGATATCATAGTCCTTCAACAGCTCCAATCATCTCCTCTGCCTCAAGTTGAGATCCTTTTGTTTGAACAAATACTGTAGACTCCGATGATCCGTGAATACCTCACACGAAAAGCCGTAAATATAGTGCCTCCAAATCTTCAGCGCATGAACAATGGATTCCAACTCTAAGTCATGAACATGGTAATTCTTCTCATGAACCTTCAACTGCCGCGACACATATGCAATCAGCCTGCCATCATGCATCAATACTGCACTGAGTCCAATACATGATGCATCACATTACACCGTGTAAGATCCTAGACCGATAGGCAACACCAACACTAGCGCTGTAGTCAAAGCAGTCTTAAGCTTTTGAAAGCTCAACTCACACTCGTCTGACCATCTGAACGGGGCACCCTTCTGGGTCAATCTAGTTAACGCGACTGCTATAGATGAAAAACCCTCCACGAACCGAAGATAATAACCCGAGAAACCAAGGAATATCCGAATCTCTGTAGCTGAAGTAGGTCTAGGCTAGTTCTGAACTGCCTCAATCTTCTTAGGATCCACCTTTATGCCCTCTGCTGATACAACATGTCCCAAAAAGGCGACTGAGTCTAACCAAAACTCACACTTTGAAAACATGGAATATAACTAGCTATCTCTTAGAGTCTTAAGCATAACCTGAATATGCTGTCTATGGTCCTCTCAACTGCGGAGTAGATCAAGATATCACCAATGAATACAATCAAAAAAGGATCCATGTAGGGCTTAAACACCCGGTTCATCAAATCCATAAATGCTGCAGGGGAATTTGTTAACCTAAATGACCTCACTAGGAACTCATAATGCCCATACCGAGTCCGAAAAGCCATCTTAGGGACATCGGATGCCCTAATCCTCAATTGATGGTAGCCAGACCTCAAATAAATCTTCGAAAACACTTTTGCACCCTGACGCTGATCAAACAAGTCATCAATCCTTGGAAATGGATACTTGTTCTTAATATTGGCCTTGTTCAACTACCGATGGTCTATACACATCCTCATTGACAATATCCTTCTTCTTCACGAACAACACGGGCGCACGCCAGGGCGAGACACTAGGTCTATAAAGCCCTTATCGAGCAAATCTTGCAATTTCTCCTTCAATTTCTTCAACTTTGGCTGGGCCATACGATATGTCGGAATGGAAAATGGGCTGAGTGCCCCGAGCCAAATCAATACAAAATTCAATATCTCTATCGGGTGGCATCCCTTGCAGATCTGCAAGAAAAAACCTCTGGAAACTGACGAACAACTGGTATTGAATCCATGAAAGGAACCTCTACACTAGAATCGCGAATATATGCCAAATAAGCTAGACACCCCTTCTCGACCATACGTCAAGCCTTCACATAAGATATAACCCTGCTGGTAAAATGGCCAGGAGTCCCCCTCCACTCTAATCGAGGCAACCCCGCCATGGCTAAGGTGACCGTCTTAGCATGATAGTCCAATATAACATGATAAGGTGACAACCAATCCATACCCAAGATGACATCAAAATCTACCATATCAAGAAGTAGAAAGTCTACACTACTCTCAAGACTCCCAATAGTAACCACACAGGAGCGGTAGACACGATCTATAATAATATAATCTCCCACAGGCATGGATACATACACAGGAGCACTCAAAGAATTACGAGGCACAACCAGATATGAAACAAAATAAGATGACACGTAGGAATAACTAGAGCCTGAATAAAATAGAACTGAAGCATATATATTGCAAATTGGAACATTATTTGTGATAACAGCACTAAGCCTCAGGCCTAGATGGGAAAGCATAACATCGGGGTTGGGCCCCACCACTCTAAACTACATCTCTGTGACGACCTCTAGTTGGTTGGCCTCCACCTCTAATAACCTGAACTCTACCTCGAACGGCATGACCCCCACCTCTAGCTGCCTAACCCTTGCCCCTGGCTGGCTGAGCGGGCGGCGGAGCAATCTGTGCCGGAACCATGGCATGAGAACTCTGTTGTGGCATGCAGCCCAATAACCTCGGAAATGACCTCATGAGGTACCCAAAACAATCACACTCAAAATACCCATCATACTGCTGTGGCTGTTGGAACTGAAGTTGACTTGAACGGGCAAGACCACGGTGATAACTTTAATCGGATGCGCACTGATAGGAGTTGATGGTGCACTGTAGGCTGCCTGCCCAGAATAAGGCATATAAGGACCACGACATCTAGAAGCACTGTGAAATACCTAAAGCACTAAATGAAATGGCTTGGGAGGATGGCCTCTACCATAAGTACCCCTGCCTCCAGATGAGGCGCTATGGAAACTACCGGAATGAAGAGGCCTCTTATCTGAAACATGCCCTCTCTCTTGAGCATGAACCAACTCGATCCGTCTAGAAATATCTATGACCGTCTGGAAGGAAATATCACTCCCCATCTCCTTGGCCATCTGAAGCCTGAGAGTGTAAGTGAGCCATCAATAAATCTCCTTACTCATTCCTTCTAATTAGGAAGCAACATAGTAGCATGACGACCTAAGTGCACAAATCGACTCTTGTACTGGGTAACAGTCATACCACCCTATTGAAGTCACTCAAACTGCCTGCGGTACTCCTCTTTTAGGGTGACAGGGAATAAGTTTTCTAGAAATAGTTGTGAGAAGTGATCCCAAGTAAGTGCAAGCAACCAAGCTGGTCTAGTCAACATATAATCTCTCCACCATCTCTGGGCGGAATCAGTCATATGAAATGCTGCAAACTCGACCCCATTGGTCTCAACTATACCCATGTTGCACAACACCTCGTGGCAATGGTCTAGAGAATCCCGTGGGTCCTCAAAAGATGCACCACTGAAATGAACAAGAAAGAGCTTGGTGAACTTATCCTACCTGAACATAGCCTCAGATGACAAAGAGGGCCTATCACCGCCCTGTGCCGCAATAACCGGCTGAACTACCCTATATGGCGGGCAGCTGGAGTCTGAAACTGAGGATCCACCAGCTCCGGAATATGGGTATCGGGAGTTTGTGCTCCTCCCCCCGCCTGAGAGATGGCTAGTACCACTAGAAAGGCACCGGTCTGGGACACACTCTCCATAAGGACCACCAAACGAACTTGAGCGTCTTGAAGCACTCATGTGGCTATGAACCCCTCCGGGACCTCAGCTGGTCTAACAAGTACAGTCTAAGCTGAGACCTTCTCATCAAAATCTACCTGAGGCTCCACTGTTTGAGCTGCTTCTCGAGCTCTAGGCTGACCCCTGCTTCTACCTCAGCCTCTTGCGCGACCTATCCCTCGACCTTTTCCCCTAGTCATAGCTGCCACAGGGGGATCCGGCTCCTGTCCGACGGTAGATACAGAGCGCGTTCTCGCCATCTACGAGAGAGCAAGAATGGAAGTGTTCAATCATCAATGATAGAAATAAATCGGACAACAGAGTAAGAAAGAAGTGACATCTTTTTCCTAAACTCCATAGCCTCTAGAAGATAAGTACAGACGTCTCCGTACCAACCCTCCCGACTCTACTAAGATTTCTCGTGACTTGTGAGACCTAGGCGACCATGAATACCCACCCTCGGGACCGTGATGGTGCCTAACATTTCACTTGCCAGCAAGCCAATGTTAGATTAATGTTTAAACCATTTTTAAACAATTCAAATATAACTGATGTTAATTACTGAAATAACCAAGATGAAACTAAATTAAAGTGCAAAAAACCATAATAACTAAAATATATATCTACATCCCCGAATTTGGTGTCACAAGTGCACGAGCTACTAGATAGTACAAACAAAGGTCTAAATAAAAGTAAAGTTGTCTGAAGGAAAATACACAGCTAATACGAAGAAGAAGGGGACTTAAGGGGCTGCGAACACTGAGCAGTTGTACCTCAAGTCACCACTCAATAGCCGACCAAGCAATCTATGGACCGTCGCTGGGACCAACTCCAGAATTTGCACAAGAAGTTCAGAGTATAGTATGAGTACAACCGACCCCATGTACTATGTAAGTTCCGAGCCTAACCTCGACGAAGTTGTGACGAGGCTAAGGGGGTCATTACAATAACTTATACGCAGTATAAAAATAATGACAGGAAAGGAAAATACGGAAAATAAGACAGCTAACTCATGAAAGCAACTCAATCCTTGAACTAGTAAATACACAAATACCCATCCTCAAAGTCTCATACGAAATCACCGAAACCAACACAATACAACAAGGAATGAAAATCACATAAACTGTTGCAGCGCGCAATCCGTTCCCACCATACAACACTATCCACCTTTATTTCACCATGTAGATATGAATAATAATAAGTAAATATATGTTACGGTGCACAACCCGATCCCACCATGTAATCAGAGTCAATATCATAATTTACCCATATTTCACCATATCAATCTGCCCTTATTTCACCTGTTGCGGCGTGCAACCCGATCCCACCATATCAATATAAATATATCCTTATTTCACCAAATCAATCCACTCTTATATCATCTATTGTGGCTCGTAACCCGATCCTACCATATCAATATAAATAAGTCAATAAGTGCAATCAATTTACTAACTCGAATCACAAAAATCTCTACCATTCCGAATATAAAACCTACAAATAAGAAGGAATCCCGTACCAAATCATGAAAGACTACAATTATTATTGAGCAACAAAATAAGTCAAATTTATGACAGTTAAAGGGTACAAGTAAGACAGTTAAGGCAAATATCAATTAAGCATAGAAGCATGGAAGAAACTAACATTTATAATGCGAGGATAATAAATGAGGTACCAAGTTAAGGCATAGCAAACACATAAGGCATGTAACAATCAACACATGGAATGATATAACTAATGAAATACGGGTAGATATGGAAACAAGTAGTTGGCGGCATATAGACACTCGTCACCTTGCATATACACCACTACACACGAAATTCACATAGCACATAGCTCAAGGGTCCCTATTCCCTCAAATCAAGGTTAGACCCAATACTTACCTCACTCCTAAATCAATTCAAAGTTTAACCACGGCCTTGCTTTTCGAACAAGCCTCCAAACTAACCAAATCTAACAAATTATTAATCAAACGATTCAAAAAAGACATTAGAAACTACTCACGAATGAAAGAGGGTCAATTTAGTCCATTATTAAAAAAGTCAATCCCGAGCTCGCTTGGTCAAAATTCCCCGTTCGGACCAATATCTGATCACCCATTCCCCCCGATCCCGGTTATGCAATTAAATTCAAAATCCAACCTCAATTCAAGATCTAAATCCCAATTTTACAAAAATTCCTAATTCAACCCAAATCCCTAATTTCTACCATGGAAATCCTATATTTAAGGTTGAAATCTTATGAAATGTACTGGGGTAATTGAAAGAAAGTTGATTAGAGTCACTCACCAGTGAATTTAGGAAGAAACGCTCATTGGGAAAATCGCCTCTAAGGTTTTAGGGTTGAGAAATCAGAAGAATGAGCTAAAACCTTGTTTTCCCCTCTTTTACCAGTTGTAGATGTTGCGATTGTGATATTATGTTCGCAATTGCGACATCGCAAATGCGAGAAAGTGGTCGCAAATGAGAACCCTTCTCGGAAATGACAGTCATCGCAAATGCGAACCCACGCCCTCACAAATGCAGAACATCCTTCGCATATGCGAAGATTGCCCAAAAACACTAAGTCGCAAATGCGACTCTGCCTTCGCAAATGCGAGAGTCCCCCCATCCGCCAATGATAAAAAATGCGAAGCCTTTTTCGCAGAAGCGAGTCTCGCAAATGCGTGCCAGATCCTGCAAATGCGAGACCTGCAGCAGAGCACTAGTAATAAAAGAGGCATCAGCTATTCTACTAAGTCCGAAATGACTCTGTAGCCTATTCAAAACTCACCTGAGCCTTCCGAGCTCCAAACCAAATATGCACACAAGTCCAAAAATATCATACGAACTTGCTAACGAGATCAAAATACAAAAAATAACACCTAGACTGCAAATCGGAAACCAAAACGAACGAAATTATCAATGAAACTTAAGAACTTTCAATTTTTCAACCCGACTTCCGAATCACATCAAATCAACTTTTTTTGTACAAAATTTTGCAGACAATCATAAATACAGTAATGAACTTATATCAAGTTTTAGAACTAGATTTCGGACCTGGTAGCAACAATTCAAACTACGGTAAAACTTATTAATTCTTTAAACCTTTAAGCTTCTAGTATTTCATAAATTGCGATAATTTGAGTTAGGGACTTATTAATTTCATTCCGGGAATACGCCCAAGTCCCAAATCATGATACGAACCCAGCAGGACCGTCAAAATACTAATCCGGGTCTGTTTGCTCAAAACATTGTCCGAAGTCAACTCAAATGAGTTTTTAAGGCACGATTTTACATTTTCATCAATTTTTCACATAAAAGTCTTCCAAAAAAATATATTGTCTCTGCACGCAAATCAAGGAAGGCTAAATGGTGCTATTTGGGATTTTGAAATATAGAATTGAGGGTTAAAACTATAAATGACCTATCGGGTCATCACACATAACCTTAACTTTTAGTAGGAAGTCTAAATTTGAATTACATAAAAATATAAAAGGTATTATTCTTTTAGAATAGACTAAGAAGAAAATAGTATCACGTAAAATAAAAATAGAGTTTTATATGTGTAACGACCCGACTGGTCGTTTTGAGCTTTAGCATTTTGTTCTGTAGTTCGGAGACTTTGAGTAACTTCATATGATGTGTTATGACTTGTGTGTATGGTCGATTTTGATTTTTGAGTGGTTCGTGATTAATTTGGAAGAATGACTCTCGATTTGGAAGCTTTAAGTTGGAAGAGTTGATCAAAGTTTGACTTTTGGTAAACGAAATTGGAATCAGATTTTGATAGTTCCAATAGGTTTGTATGATTATTTTGTACTTGAATGTATGTTTGGATTTGATTTTGGAGGTTCCTAGAAGAATTCGACACTATTTGTCGGAAGTTGGCAATTTGAACAACATAAGAGTTCATAAGTCTAATCAAGAGTTGACTTTGATGTTATTGGACTCCAATTGGTGTTCCGAGACTTTGGATAGGTCTATATAGTTGAGTTGAACTTGTGTGCGAAGTCTGCACGTAATCTGAAGTGTGTAAGCGTGATTAGGACACTCTTTTGAAGGAATAAGGTTTAACAACTTAAAGAGAAATTCTATTCGGTTTGAGCCTTGATTCTTTGTTGTGATGTTTCCATGAGCGTTTTGAGCCTTTGGATAAGTCTGGATTATGTATTTGTTGGTCGGTACGATTAGATGGGGTCCTAAGGGGCTCGGGAGTATTTTGGATCATTGGTTGAGAGATTAGTGAAGTTAAGGATTTGGAGTTCGCCCAAGGTCAATATCGGATCAAGACGACTCTTTTTTGTGTTTTGAGTGTGCGAGAAGGTTTTATCGTGTTTTATAATTGAAATTCATATATAGTTCGTGTACAAGAGATTCCGAATGAACTTTGGGTGCCAAAACGAAGATTTTGTGATTGTTGATTTTCTGTTGTAATAATTACGAAAATACCAGTTATGTCCGTAAAAATTTTAGACTTCCTTTAAAACTTCAAAATATCATATCTCTCTCATTTATGGCCAAATTGGGTGATTCAAAAGGCTATCTTTGGTGTAATCTCACAAGGATTATGTTGGACTTATCAAATATGAGTTCCCGGATCATCTAAGATCTAATTCGAGCTGGGACAGCTGCTGTATCTTTTTACTTGTTTCAAAATCTGTTCACTTTTTCTCACAAGGTTTTGGAGCTCGGGAAGAGGCAATTTTTGAGACATTTTTCATCTACATCATTGGGGTAAGTAAATCTAACTCGAATTTATGATTATAACATAAATCTATCATTAATTTTTACTATAAACCAAGGAATATTAAAGAAGAAGAGAGGGTTTTGGCTTGGAATATAAGAAAGTGCATTTTGGGGGGTTTTGGCAAAACTTTTCTAAAGTGAATAATTAGGATTTGAACATCGATTTAGAGTCGGATTTGGATGAAACTTATATGGTTGGACTCGTATTCGATTAAATTATCGAAACTTGTGAGTTTTGTCGGTTCCGAGGTGCGGGCGCAAGTTGACGTTTTGGTTGACTTTGAGTATTTGATTAAAGATTCAACCTTTATCATTTGGATTTGATTCCTAGGATATTATTTGATGTTATTGATTTAATTTGTGCTAGATTCGAGCCATTCGGAGGCCGATTCACGCGAGAATGCGATTTCAGAGTATTGGTTTAGCTTGTTTGATGTAAGTGTCTTGCCCAACTTTGTGGAGAGAATGTTTCCTACGAAATGATATTGTTTTCTACATGCAAGAGTGATGCATATACAAGGTGACGAGCGTATATGCATGTTCCAAGGGTTCCCATGCTCCGGAGGGAGAATTATATGCCTCTTTGTGCCTTGTGAAACTTGGTGATTCCTTTTCTTTTTCTTCTTTAATTCTACTGGTAATGAACTTAAGTATCTATATTGGGAATTATGCTAGAACGTATGGCATCTTAAAAGGATTTAATGTGTTGTTATTGAGACTTTTACATACTTAATTTGACCATAGAATCATGAACACCCATCTATACCTGCTATTGTCATGCTACTTGAGCTTATCCGTAATAAGAGATGATGATTGGGGCCTTAGGGCAATGTTTGGCACGAGGTATATTTCCGTGCGAATTGATATGATGTTGGCACGATGTGTATTGTCGTGCGATTTGAAATACGATTGGCCGATTGGTTGTTTCCGTGTGAAAAGAATGGAAGTTGAATTTTTATTATGATTACTCAAACGTTAACACTTACATGCACTCTACTTCGGTTTCGATTAATTTTTATTGTTTTATATGTTACTTTCACGCTTGTGAAAAGAATGGAAGTTGAATTTATTATGATTACCGATTGGTTATTTCCGTGTGAAAAGAATGGAAGTTGAATTTTTATTATGATTACTCGAACGTTACACACTTACATGCACTCTACTTCGGTTTCGATTAATTTTTATTGTTTTATATGTTACTTTCACGCTTGTGTTCCTTGTGTAGTTACCTGTGTTTCCTGCATGTTTCTACTATATCCATGTTCTTATCTTGTCTGTTACTGTTACAACCACGCTTCAACTTGATTTACTTCTGTTACATGTCCTTCTGAATTCATGCCTTTACTTGTTATTTTCTCTTACATGTTACATGTCTCTATTTATTACATAATTTATTTATTAGATGCCTTGACCTGTTACATGCATTCACTTACTACATGCATTCACTTACTAGATGCTATTACTTGCTACATACCTCTGCTTATTACATAATTTTACTTATTAAATGCCTCCATTTGATACTTGTTCTTACTTGCCAAACATCTTTTCTTGTTTCGTGTCCTACTTCTCTTTGCTTAGCCGAATTAGGTGACTTTTAAATTGGTTGTGTGTTTATGCTTTATGGAAGCATTGTCTTTCTATACAGGAGACTAACTCTTGGGTATTGGGCTGTCCATTTTACTTAGTTTGAGTTAGTGTTTCCTAGTTGAATATCGTGTGTTCGTTTTCTTGGTGTTATGTTGTGAACTTTCATGTGCTTGGTTGTTGTTGTAATTTCATATGATCTTATCATATATGGGATCGAGTTGCACGCTAGAATGATATTATATATGGAATCAAGTTACACGTCGTAACAATATTGATGTTATATATGTGATCAGGTTGCACGCCACAAGGGTATTGATATATATATATATATATATATATATGTATATATATATATATATATATATATATGTATGTATTTGTATGTGTGTCTGTGTGTGTGTTTGTGTGTCTGTGTTTGTGTTTGTGTTTGTGTATTTGTGTGTGTCTGTGTGCGCGCGCGTGCGCGTGCGCGTATATATATCTGTGTGGGGGGAGGGGGGCGTGTTGCATCGTAACGGAGAAGATGTATTATGGTTATTCTTGTCTGTTGATTTTTGTTACCGTATTGTGTTCTGAGACTGGGAATGATGATATTCTGGGGCCCTCTGTCATTTATATTCTTGTTTCATTTATTACGTGGTTATCTGTGTCTCTATTTGCTCTTTCTACTTATCATCTGCACATAAATAATAAGTGAGTATCTTTTAACTTAAAACCATGTCACTACTTCACCGAGGTTAGTCAAGATACTTAATGAGTACATTGGTCAGTTGTACTCATATTACACTTATGCACCTTGCGTGCTGATCATGGAGTTGCGTACCTGTGAAAAACGAAGTCTTGCATTGATGACGTAACACTGTTGCAGATTCAAGCTACCTCTTATTCATGGTGGTTTAGGATTTCAATTTTGTTTATGTAAACTTCAAACAAATATAGTATTTAATTATTTTTCACATCAATTTTGGAAATCTAAATTATAGTGGCTTATGACCTGTACAACCAGTCCTTGGAATGTCGTGTATGTTTACCCTCGAATCCGGATAACAATTGAATTTATATGGGGTTTTAAGGATCCGTGAACTAAAAGATACAAAAGGTTTTTAGGTTAAGGAAAATAAAAATAAAGACTCAACAATTGTTGTTAAAGTAAATAATCGCAGAATATAATATTGCTTAGAACAATTGTGCTTGATGATCCACAAGAATTTAGAGAGATCCCCTTTTATACCTTCTGATTAAGGGTAAAAATAAGGTAGGTAAATTGATTACATCGTGGATCCCTGTAATTACGCCTTAATGGCCTGAAGTGGTTGAGAAAATCACGTTTGGGCGAGATATCCGGCGACGCTTGGTTATCCGTTACGAGTCCGGCTTCCGACCTTGTGTGTTTCTCCATCCGGTGGTGACTCCTATCGAGCTCTGTAACGGTCTCGAAATGACTCGACCTCGGTTGTAGACGTGGCCGTCGTTCTACCTTGCATCCAGGTCGGGTTCGATGGCCCCGATTTGCTCCGGACCGGACCCAACCCGGTCGGGCTCAAGCAAAAAAGGGTATCACCCAATACAGTGTATATTTCTGTTTTTGCATTAATCTTGTTGTTATGATTCTTCACTTACGTTACCTTATTTTATGTTTGGCTTACCTAGCACTGAAGTCAGATGCCATCACGACTAAGTGAATTTGGATCGTGACAATACAAGGGAGTTATATGTTGCTTATAGTTTTGTATTTTGTGCATATAATTGCAGGAATTGAGAGGTAAGGCTAGTTGACATTCCACCTCTCTATTGATTAATTTTGGTGATTAATGGAAGGGTAACGTACGCCGCCACAAGGCGTAACTATATTCAAAATAAAATAAACTAGAGTATATATTTATATGGGATAACAATTTTTCACAATCATGTATGATTTAATTTGCAATATGCTTATCTAGAGTTCTCCGATTTTTGTTGCAAATATACAAAAATATTTCAATATTTTAATTTCACGTTTTCATCTTTTTTACTGTCCAGATCAAAGAACTTTATATATATATATATATATATATATATATATATATATATATATAGGAACCAAAAAGTGGCTGTGTCCATTCTAGTTAAAGGGCACTTAGAAAAGCAGAAGACTGATTTCGCAAATCTCGAAGAAATCCGAGAAATTTTATTGTATGCCTCACACATAATTGTATGAGGCTCCTTTTTGTCTCATATATTTGTGGACCCCAATCTTATATTTTCGGGTCTACGAAAATTTGGGTCCACAAAACTGTGAGACAAAAAAATGGAAAATTACCAGCTATGTCCATTTATAAGTTGCTCATTATAAAAATTGGCCAATTGATAAAATATTACTAATATTAGCCAAATTAGCCAATTAGCTATTTGTAGCAAAAAAAATATCAAATTTTTGCTTTGTTTTGAGTGGGTGTTATTAGAATAGATTGGGCACAACTTAAGGAGCTTGAATCTCAGTTTTGGGATGATTTGGTGAAGTTTTGAGGTGGTTTGAATTGAAAATTCGAAGTAAAAGCTGAACATGAAAAAAAATGATATGTGTATCACATTGTGTATCACATATGTATCATATTTGTATCAACTGTGTATCACATGTATATCCATGTATACCTGTGTGTGTGATACATGCGTGATACATGTTTGATACACGTGTCGCAGAAGACTTTTTTGAACTCGATTTAATTACGAATTTTGATACAAAACCAGTCCAAATCACCTCCAATCTTACTCAAATTTTGTATATTGACTTATCTATATATTTTCAATGAATTTCAACTATACCCATTAAAAAAAGTTCCTTTTTTGTTTAGAAATTTGGAATATTGTATAGATTTTTGTATTTCATCACCTTATTTGCTACCCCGTCCATGAAATTTCCTTTCCGTCTTGTATCTATTGTTGCTAATCACGCATAAAAATATGGAAGGTGATTTTTGCATGTGATTCTTTGAGAGAAAGAACTCTATTATTTGGTTTTTCAATTTTTGTTGGCTAGTTTTGGTAAGTCTATGACTAATGGCTAAAGGTTGGTAAGTTGAAATTTATTTGGGACATTTGTGTAAGTTACCCAAAAAAATTGCCTCATACAATAAAATTTTCCAAGAAATCCATATATTGTATACTTTCAAACTGAGCATGTTGAATACGTTCCAACCTTTTGTTCTTTCTAAAGGAACTTTAGCAAATATTTATTTGAAAAAATTTATTTTATCTCAATTTATGTGATGCATGTTCTTTTATAGTTTATCTTTAAAAAAAAATAATTTGATACCTTTTTACATTTAGAAATAATATAATTTTAAAATTTTTAATTTATACTTATATAATAATTTATACCCTTCCAAATATTTAAAAATATGTTTCTGTTAAACTTCGTGCCAATTCAATCTGCACCACATAAAATGGTATAGAGAGAGTATTAAAAAATACTCATATTTTAATTCATCTGACACACTTTTTTTATTAGTGCGTTGCAAAAGAATAATATATTATTATATTTAAAGATAATTTAACTATCACCCTTTTATTTTATTTATGAGAAGATTTTAATAACAAAACAAATAATATGGTATCCTTTATAATTTTAAGACCATAAAATTCAAGTCACTTTTTTGTCAAAATAAATTAAAACGGAGAATAAGGAATGCTCGCGGGCCGACTGATAAACGTGCATGGAACACTATAATAAAGACGCAAAATTAGCGCAGAAACCGCAGAATAAAGTTGGCGGTGTTTAGGAGTGAAATAACTATGGAAATAAATATGAAAAAACCTCATGTATCACGTGTAATTAACAGGCATTGTTTCTGTACATATTCTTTTACGCCTTTCTATTTATTAATGGAAGTGTGAGATTCGTGTTTGAAACGTTTTAATTTTATCAACTATATTAAATCCAGTCCTTCACCCCCACACCTAACTCCACCATCTAAAATACATATTCAAAGTCCCTTTCTTCTTATTCTTCTTCATCTTCATTCTCTCCTATATATATATATCCTTAACTTGTTTCCAAATCGCGTTCTTGACTCATTAGTTTAACCTTCTTCAGAGCTCCATTTTGGCTGAAGTTGAAAAAAGATGAGAAGAAACTGTAACTTGGAACTAAGGCTTGTCCCTCCTTGTGTTTCTGTTTCTCCTAAAGATTGCACTACGACCCCTTACTTCTCCATGTGAGTCTCTCTCTCTCTATATATATGTTTGGAGTTCTGAAAAGTTAAAATATTTCCCCCTTTTTCTAATATCACTGATCTTATAATAGGAAATACAAATGCATATAAAAAATGCCTATCTTTATAGACTAGTTTTGTAAATATGCATATGGTATTGAACATTTTCTTTCTTTTTCCTAATATAGGAGGGATAACCAGGGCACAGAAGAGAAGCAACAGCAGCAGCTAACAATATTCTACAATGGAAAAGTTGTGGTTTCTGATGCTACAGAGCTTCAGGTTTGAATACTCGCACATTTTTCTCTTTAATTTCTGTGTTTTTGTTTCCTGGAAGAACTAAGCTTTATATTATTTAAATGCATTCTTTGTACTCCCTTTAGTCACTTTATTATGAGCTTGAGTGGAGTTTAACTTCCAAGGTACTAGAATTTTCACATTGCTTTATCATGAAAGAGGTAACTATTGAAGTATACTTAAACCAAAAAAAAAAAAAATATACTATTGAAGTATAGTACTCCCTCCGTTCCAATTTATGTGAATCTGTTTGACTGGCCAGAAAGTTTATGAAAAAATGAAGACTTTTGGAATTTGTGGTCCTAAATAAGTCAAAAAGGGGGCAAGAGTATTTGTGTGGTTATAAAAGCTTCTCATTAAGGGTAGAATTGTAAGTTTAAGCTAAATTGTTACCAAATTTAGAAAGGGATCATTCTTTTTGAAACGAACTAAAGAGAAAATAGGTTCACATAAACTGAAACAGAGGGAATAGTAAGTAAGTAGTAACTGTTCATGAAAAGTAAAATGAATAATATTATAAAATAAAACAGATTATGTACTACAACAAATAATATGTCGTGTTCGGCTGAAATGCAATGTGTATACAAATTTGTCTTATTGTACTATTAGTATTTATTAATGATGCTACTTCATGTCACAACCCGGCCGGAAGGTGGTACAGAGAAATTTGATAGCGATTTGAATGAACTTTCATGGAAATTCTCATTAAAATGAATAATTCGACCCTAGAAATGAAAGCCACGGTGCCCTTTGCCCTTTTTCAGGAGGGGGTGGTGAAAATTGAAAAAAAAAAAAGAAGAAGAAGAAGATGGATTTTGGTTAAGGAAGATACTATATGTTTTTATTGTTTTTCCTTAAATTATATATAGGATTAAAGAGAATTTTAATCAGAAAGAGATATAGAACATACAGAAAAATCACTTTCTTCTATAATTTGTAGTCTAGCTAGAAGCAAGGCAGGTCTTTTGTGAAAATATAGGTTAAAATATATTGATAGTGTAAAAATTCTTTACACTATCGATACTTTTATGTTATTCTGTTGGTGTATACGATTAAGTTCCTTTCACATTTGTTACTTTCATAGCTCTGAAAATTATTATTTCTCTTTAATTTTCTTAGTAAAAAATTGTTAGTTCTGCTAATAATTCTTAAGTAATTTATTTTCCTTAATGAAAATGCAGGCGAAAGCAATAATATATCTCGCAAGTAGAGAAACGGAGGAGAATACAAAGACTTCATCACCAATTTCAGAATCATCATCACCATTGTTACAAACTCAAACTGGTCTTTCCATGAAGAAATCTCTGCAAAGATTTCTGCAAAAGAGAAAAAATAGAATTCAAGAAACTTCTCCATATCATCACTAGCTAGTTGATACTATTTGTACTGATTTCTGATAACCTTTTATTAATTTGTTTTTTCATTCTTTTTGCCCTTCTTTATCTGGTGTGGTCTTGGGGGTATAAAGAAGGAGAACCTTTTCGTGTCATTACTGATGACATGCTCTCAGATATGTAAATTAGTACTATCATATATGGAAATATAATGGATGAATGATGCTAGATTTCGCAAATGCATTTGTTTTCTTTTTTCTAAATATTTTTCCTTGTCTTGCTGATCAACAGCGAATTGCTTCTTTCCACTAGATCTTTTGTTTTTTGCTTTCAATTGTTACTAATTTACATTTTGTTGTAATCTGTATCCGTTATAGTGGAATGTAAAGTTTCTCTCGGCGCATGTTAGGTGACTGCTAACCTATGCTTTCTCCGGCATGGGGAGGGGGCGACGGAGGAGAAATTCTATTAAGATGAAGGAGATCGATTGAAGTACTACTCGGGCAACCAAATACCCGAATTCAAAGTTGGAATTAAGGGAAGGTGAAAGAGAGGTATGATATTGACCATGATATGGAGGACGATGAACCAAAGTGGCCGATCCTGCAAGTAATTAGATCGAAGCCGGCAACACCTCGAGTTTCAAGTGTGAAAATCTCTGAGCAATCAACTATGAATGTGCTTCTAAGGCAAAGAGGATCGCCTATGCAAGGCTCTTGTTTGAAATGGATGTAACTAGACCTCTGCTGAGGAGTATAAAAGTGTATGATCCTACTGGGAAGGTGACTGATAACCCACTAGTGTACAATTGGAAGCCCCACTACTGCCTACATGCTGCCAAATTGGTCATAACTTCAAACTGAATAAAACCTCACAGCCAAATGGACAAAATATGCAAGCCAATAGCAGGATAATCTGTCACGACCCTAAATCCAACCCGGTCGTGATGGCGCCTCTCGTGAAGACAAGGCCAGCCGACACATTCCCATTCCAATCTTAAGCAGTAAAATAATAAGTATTAAGTGGTAAACATGATAGAATCTAAAAAATAAGCAGTTAACAATATAATTTACGGAAAAACAAACTCAACACAGCCCGACATCGGGGTGTCACTAGTCATGAGCATCTACTAAAGTCCGAATACAACTAGAGTAAAAAATGTACAAAATACATGTCTAATGAAATCGAGAGGGAGAAAAGCAGTGCTGCGAACGTCGGGCAGCTACCTTGCTAAACTCCGATGAGTTTGCCTCTGAGCAACCAATACCCACTACATGGTTCAGAAATACCTGAAGCTGCACACAAGGTGCAGGGAGTAAAGAGAGTACTTCCAACTTAGTGAGTAATAAAAATAAATGAAGACTGAGTAATATAAAGCCACGTAAAGCACAACATTAAGCTACAAGAGGCACAACAAATACGTAAATATAATCAAGCAGTGTAATCTCATACCTCTCTAAAACAGTTAAACAATATACAGGAAAAACAACTAAAAGAGTAAACACATTATAACTGCCCCTCGGGCACAGTAACAACAAAATCAGCCCCTCGGGCTATATCACAGAACAATACCAGCCCCTCGAGCTATATCACAGAATAATACCAGCCCCTCGGGCTATATCACAGAACAATATCAGCCCCTCGGGCTATATCACAGAACAATACCAGTCCCTCGGGCTATATCTCACATCACAATGGGTACCCGCGCTCACTATGGGTGTACAGACTCCGGGAGGGGCACCTTACGGCCCAAGAGCAATAACAAGCCATCTCGTGGCATAATCAATCCGGCCCTCGGCCTCACATAATAAACAGGGTCACCACAATGGGTACCCGCACTCACTGGGGGTGTACAGACTCCTAGAGGGCCCCCTTATGGCCCAAGCGCAATATCAAGCCATCTCGTGGCATCATAAACATGCTCTCGGCCTCATATCAAATCTCAAGCCACCTCGTGGCGTACAAATCTCAAGCCCTCGGCCTCATTATCATATCTCAAGTGTATCACTGCTGCGGCGTGCAGCCCGACCTAATAGTATCCTCAAAATAAAGGCCCCCGACCTTACTCAGTCAGAATCTCATAAGCCCCTCGGGCCACAGTAAAATATGAAGATCAACTCAAATACTTTGAAAAATATCATTTAATGTGTTTAAAACAGAATAATATAGCTGAGTCTTTAAAATAGTACAATATAGTATGACTGAGCACCAGTATGAAATCAATCAGTGAGGAAAATATCATTTAGAAATCCCTTAAGGGTTCAAAGTGCTGGCACGAAGCCCACCTATGGCATTTAGCCCAAAATATAATAATATCAAACAATTAACTATCAAATACGCAGTAAAATAATCATTCGGGATGGACTAAGTCACAATTCCCAACGGTGCTCTAACCCACGCTCGTAATCTAGCGTGTAAGTCACCTCAACATAGCCGTATGTTGTGAAATTCCAGGGTTTCATACCCTCAGGACAGCATTTAAAATCATTACTCACCTCAATCCGGCTCGAAATCTAGCTTGCAATGCCTTTGCCCTTCGAAACGACTTCTGAGTGCTCCAAATCAACCAAGTTCAGATTTTTTATCAATAAATTATGCTAACTGAATGAATTCCAATTGAAAAATATCGATTTTAAGCACAAAACCCGAAACCAGTCAAAACCCAACCCCCGGGCCCGCATCCCGGAACTGGACAAACTTTATACTAAAATGTTCTTCATCATCTCACGAGTCCGTACATATAAAGAACTCGAAAATCGGAGTTCGTTTGACCCCTCAAATCATCCCTAGAAGGTCTCATAATCTCAAGCCCTAACTCTACCTTTTTCTAGTGATTTTCATGAATTAAACACTGATATTTTGTTCCTTAATCACAAATAATCGAGTTTTAGGGTCCAAAATCCTTACCTCAATGAAGAACAATGATTTCCTCTCTTCAAAATCGCCTCAAAGCTCTTTTTTCCCGTTCAAAAAATGGTGTAAAAGGGTTCAAAGTCGTGGAACAGGTCTTTAAAACATTCTGCCCAGCTATTAAAATTCCTTCATCGCGATCGCGGGACAACCTTCGCGATCGCGAAGCACAAATACTCAGCTCCTAAGAATTTCTCTATGCGAACGCGTGAAATACCATGCGAGCGCGATGCTCAAACCTTTTTACACTACGCGACCGCAACCCAACCTCCGCGAACGCGAAGAACAACTGGTCCTCCCCCTCAAAACCTTCTACACGATCGCGAAGAGAAATCTTCTGCAACAGCTGAACCTGCAATTTCTACAACTCCAAACTTCATGAAATGGTCCGGTTGACCATCCGAAACTCACTCGAGGTCCCCGGGACCTCAACCAAACGCACAAACATATCCCATAACCTTAATCAAACTTGTATCAATCTTCAAAACACCTCAAACAACATCAAAATCACGAAAACTCATCAAATTCAAGCCTAAGGTTCTAAATTCATCCGCATTCCTCTTTTGATCAAAAATCCAACCAAACTGCGTCTGAATGACCTGAAATTTTGCACACACACCCCAAATTACACAACGAAACTACTGCAATTCTCGAAATTCCATTCCGACCCCTATATCAAAATCTCACCTATCAACCGGAAAACGCCAAAAACTCAATTTCGCCAATTCAAGCCTAAATCTACTCCGGACCTCCAAAATACATTCCGATCACGTTCCTAATTTCCAAATCACCTAACGGAGCTAACCAAATCATAAAAATTCCAATACGAGATCATATACTAACAAGTCAAATCTTGGTCAAGCCTTTCAAATTTTAAGCTTAAAAATGAGAACTGTTCTTCCAAATTCATTCAGATCACCCTGTAAACCAAAACCAACGATTTACATAAGTCATAATACACTACACATGGTAAGTCACGCCCGAGAACTTGCAAGCAAAGTGCAAAAGCTCAAATCAACCGGTCGGGTCGTTACATTCTCCCCCACTTAACCATACGTTCGTCCTCGAACGTGCCCAGAGTTGTTCCAAAAGCCAACCAATCGCCGAATAACTTACCACGCATATACCCGGGGGTGATCCCACATCACCCTATCTCAAATAGGTCCGATAACACAACGTAACTAAAATTTCACAATCCATCCTAGCCCATAAACATTAGAACCGCATTTCCACTTCTGAAATCATCCACAAGATCAGAATCTAACATCTATACTCTGAATAAGTTCGAAAAAGCTATAACAACCCATACCTGCAACCTCAGGTGCAATTACATGATATACCACATAACTCAAACACTTGTAGCGATAACTTCTAATCACGGCAGCTGCACACAACAACCGAATATCGATAGAACACCCCTTACCAGCTAAAGTCTCATTCCAAAACTTTCATATACTGAAAATGATAAATGAAACACGCAATAAGCCATAACCGTTTCTCAGATCAACCATTCATGAAGCCACTTCTCCGTTGAGCCAAACCTCGATATTATCCTTCCAACATGCTGAAATTGAATCAGTTGTACTCATTTCAGATCCCGACGATCTCATCTAATCCAACACCACTACTCTGGTGACATGACACATCAATACCATCTACCGCCACATCTTGTGCAATCCGCGCACCAACAGGCAATAATCCAAACGTACTCAAATCATGAAAAAGGACTCAAATGAGAGAGTTGTACCGCAAGCTCACCAGTACCACCACACACAATGCTGGGAACCCGTCACACATCTTAGAAACAGAACACATGAATCTAACTCGAAGGGTCATACCTCCACATAATTTCTCTGCAATGCACGACCCTACCCAAACACTGGTCCACATGAAACACCTCAAGTCACTATGCTCGAAATCGACAACCACACGCAATTTGATGTCTAGAACCAAAGCATATTATCATACACACGGTGAAGCAAAAAACATACACCGCACAATCCCGAAAGGACATAACCGATACGCCATTCACCGAGCAACACCCAATTACTCTCCCCGCTTGACCTCCACTATGAAACCTCAATAGAACCGCACCATATATGCCTATAACCAACAAATCATAACGCCTCGCAACACAGAAAGGTAACTCATATATCTCCCCAGATTATTGATAAGCTCAATAACAATCGAATCAACACATCCCTCAACATTACAACTCGGAGCCAACCAAACCGACTCAAGTTAGAACACACATCCACATTAGCCTGCCTACGAACCCTTATCAAGGAAACCCTGAAGCTGCTCCCTTAACTCCTTTAACTCTGCCGGTGCCATACGATATGGTGCCCGACATCAAAATCGATTCCAAAATCAACAACCTTGCCCGGCGACATGCCCGGCCACAAGAACATATCCGAAAATTCCCTCACCACCGGAACTGAATCAATGGTAGGAGTCTCTACACTGACATCCATCACAAAAGCCCAATTAAGAAAGACAATCCTTTCCAGTTATCTGCTGGCCCTTCGAAATATAAAACCACCCTACTAAGAACATAATCCGTCGAACCTCGCCACTCAATCCGTGGCATTTCTGGCATAGCCAACATCGCCGCCTTAGCACAATAGTTCAGAATGACACAACACTGAGACCACCAGTCCATACCCAATATCCCATCCAAAATCTAACATGCCAAGCAGCAAAAGACCCACTCGGGTCTCCAAACCTCGATAGTCACTAAACAGTGTCGATACACACAACCCACAACCACAACATAGCCTGAATATGAGAACTCCAAGTCTCCAACTCCATATAGCACACGAATCACCATATCCGATCCCAATTCCACCATCCGAGTATACAACACACCTCTAATACCCAATCATTCCTACGAGAGATACTCTTATGATCCTTCTGTGCCCCCAAGCAAACCCGAACATCAGCAGTCAATCCAAGAAGAAAGTGCCGCAATACTAATGAAGTACCGTCAACTTAATCACATTGCCTTTTTTTGAAACATAATAGCCTCGTCAAATCACCTAATTAGCAATACCATTTCCTCAATCACCTGAAGATCATTCCCCTAATCATCTAAAGCTCATTTCTCTAATTATCTGAAACTGCTCGTGCTGCCTAAGAATTTTATGACCTTCCGTTCAGAACTGAACCGTAACCTTACACACGCAAATCTCAATCCTCCACACACACACTGCATAAACAAAACCATCCAAAAAATAACATGAGAATTTCATATCCCTTCCGAGCCACAAGCAACCATGTACTCAACCAACCAAGAACTTTCCATTGATCCCATTCAGAAGAAAATCACTACACATTCCATGCTACTTACACTCGCAGAAAATGCGCATCTCTAACCGCAGTAGGAGTCATCAAGAACTCTCTATCTCCCCTTTTTGACAAAACTGAAGCTGACATAACTGAATCCTTCTAACTCAACCAAGTTACGCAGGCCACTAAAACCTAAGATCATTGCCGCAAAACACCTGTAGAAGCTCATTACCTCGTAAATGTCCAAAGAACTAATCATATCCTTGCCATACTAGTTCGGCATTCTGCCAAACTATCCCATCTATCCGAGTTTCCTTCTGATTTGCCTTTAACCTGATACTGCTTCTTGCTATAGCATCACAATTCCTCAACCCAGACTCACCACAAGAGACCCAAGCATAATACCACACAGTCTAAGGCTCACAACCCGCTGAATACTCTTTTGAATGTTCCCAAAAGCACCACATTCAAAATACCTACCCTGAAAGGACTTACTGAGAATCTGTAGACATTACCTTCCTAATACTGATGTATAGAATCCCATAATTGATATAGAAATGACACAAGTCTTGACACCTTCCAGTGCAACCTCAGTTTCTAGCCAATTGTACAACTTGAAAATCTCCAATTATTATATGTGGAATCTTGAACACATTAGAACCATTCTCTAGAGTCACTCACTCTACTCGAACTGCAATTAGCCTGATCAAACGAACTGAACCACCTGTGCCTCATTAGCACTCCGACATTGCAGAGTGTAGCCCTACCTTAATACAACCAAGCAACTTCCTATTCTATGCACTCCACACCCTTACCAATAACCACTCAAGACATTCCGTGATTCTCATACACCTATGAAGCATAATATAACCTTTGTCAAAATTTTCCTTTACTCGAGCAATCCTCGGTCTCACTCTCCGTTAGCCATAACTGACTCACCAGCACGCCTCAACTGGAACCAACATAGCACCTAACGGTGCAATCACCTAATCAATAGCAGACTCCCCCGCTTGGCTCGAAGCCATAGATCAAAACACACACAATAACTCATAACGCATATACTCTATTGCTGCCATAATACTATAGTGAGATTAAACTCAATCCTTCATAAGCTCGTGAAACACAAACCATCTGATACTTTAAATCTTCCGCAAATCTCGCATTCACTCTCATAACAGTTAAACCCACTCTCTTAAGCGACCCAAATTTATATTTCCACACATATATTTCACTTGTAAATGGGATCTTCTAACAGACAACATAAGGGTCACACAACTTCAGGACACTCCGCAGGAGATAACCCACCTGTTTTGCCTCAAGCTAACATTTTTTGTATACCTTCCGCCGTCATAAACATTACGCAGTCGCTTGATCTTCCTGAGCCTGAACTCATACCGCAACATGAAATTTACTTCACTCCCAATTAGGAAACATGAAAAGGTTCTTCACACACCCATAACTCGGGGCTATAACTCGAATCAAGATGGAAATCAAGCACCTAATAGTTCTTCTATCCTCCAGCAGACCCTTCTCGTCGCTTCTAAATTATATGAATACATCTCGCAGTCACATCACCCTCATCACGTAACTATCCAGTCATTACTTCCCTTAATAGGGACACAATAGAACATATAGATCCAGAAACACGCACTCATGCAATCAACAACTCAGGGCTCAAGCTATAGGTAAAAATCCGGCCTCAAGTCTTCTAGACCGGCCCAACATCAACACATAGAGATCACATCTCACCCCTTGATCAGGGAATCTCAAGCCATCGATGCACATCTGATACTGAACGCTCATGCGCGCATACGAACGCGTGGAAGAAATTCAAAGAGTTACTTTTCAAGCTGAATCAAGGACAGACGATAAGAGTTCAAGAATATGTAGTTTTTTCTAACGGTTCTGCAGCCTCCCGAGGATAAGCACAGACGTCTCCATACCGATCCACAAGACTCTACTAAACCTGCTCATGACTCGTGAGACCTATGTAACCTAGGCTCTGATACCAACTTGTCACGACCCTAAACCCAACCTGGTCGTGACGGCACCTCTCGTGAAGACAAGGCCAGCCGACACATTCCCATTCCAATCGTAAGCAATAAAATAATAAGCATTAAGTCGTAAAGATGATAGAATCTAAAAAATAAGCAGTTAACTGTATAATTTGCAAAACCCAACATAGCCCCACATCGGAGTGTCACTATTCATAAGCATCTACTAAGGTCCGAATACAACTAGAGTAAAAAATGTACTAAATACAGTATAATGAAATCGAAAGGGAGAAAAGCAGTGCTGCGAATATCGGGCAACTACCTTGCTAAACTCCGATGACTCTGCCTCTGAGCAACCAATACCCGCTATAGGGTTCAGAAATACTTGAATCTGCACACAAGGTGTAGGGAGTAAAGTGAGTACTTCCAACTTAGTGAGTAATAAAAATAAATGAAGACTGAGTAATATAAAGCCACGTAAAGCTCAACATTAAGCTACAAGAGGCATATAATCAAGTAGTGTAATCTCATAAACACCTCTTAAACAGCTAAACAATATACAGGAAAAGCAACTAAAACAGTAAACACATAATAACTGCCCCTCGGACACAGTAACAACAGAATCAGCCCCTCGGGCTATAGCACAGATCAATACCAGCCCCTCGGGCTATATCACAGAACAATACCATCCCCTCGGGCTATATCACAGAACAACATCAGCCCCTCGGGCTATATCACAGAACAATACCAGCCCGTCGGGCAATATCTCATATCACAATGGGTACCTGCGCTCACTGGGTGTGTACAAACTTCGGGAAGGGCCCCTTACGGCCCAAGCGCAATAACAAGCCATCTCGCGGCATAATCAATCCGGCCCTCGGCCTCACATAATAAATAGGGTCACCACACTGGGTACCCGCGCTCACTGGGGGTGTACAGACACCTGGAGGGGCCCCTTACGGCCCAAGCGCAATATCAAGCCATCTCGTGGCATCATAAACAGGCTCTCGGCCTCATATCAAATCTCAAGCCACCTCGTGGCGTACAAATCTCAGGCCCTCGGCCTCATTATCATATCTCAAGTGTATTGCTGCTGCGGCGTGCAGCCCGATCCAAAACTATCCTCAAAATATATGTCCTCGGCCTTAATCAGTCAGAATCTCATAAGCCCCTCGGGCCACAGTAAAATATGAAGCTCAGCTCAAATACTTTGAAAAATATCATTTAATATGTTTAAAACAGAATAATATATCTGAGTCTTTAAAATAGTAAAATATAGTGCGACTGAGCACCAGTATGGAATCAATCAGTGAGGAAAATATCATTTATAAATCCCTTAAGGGTTCAAACAGCTGGCACGAAGCCCACCTATGGCATTTAGCCCAAAATATAATAACAATAAACAATTAACTATCAAATACGCAGTAAAATAATCATTCGGGATGGACTAAGTCACAATTCCCAAAAGTGCTCTAACCCACGCTCGTTATCTAGCGTGTAAGTCACCTCAACATAGCCATACGCTGTGAAATTCCGGGGTTTCATACCCTCAGGACAGCATTTAAAATCATTACCCACCTCAATCCGGCCCAAAATCTAGCTCGCAATGCCTTTTCCCTTCGAAACGACTTCTAAGTTCTCCAAACTACCAAGTTCAGATTTTTATCATCAAATTATGCTAAACGAACGAATTCCAATAGAAAAATATCAATTTTAAGCACAAAACCCGAAATTAGTCATAACCCGACCCCAGGGCCCACGTCTCGGAAATGGACAAGCTTTATACAAAAATGTTCTTCATCATCTCACGAGTCCGTACATATAATGAAATCGAAATCCTGAATCACATATAATCGAGTTTTAGGGTCCAAAATCCTTACCTCGATGAAGAATAATGATTTCCTCTCTTCAAAATCGCCTCTAAGCTCCTTTTTCCCGTTCAAAAAATGGTGTAAAAGGGTTCAAAGTCGCGGAACGGGTCTATAAAACATTCTGCCCAGCTATTAAAATTCCTTCATCGCAATAGCGGGACAACCTTTGCGATCGCAAAGCACAAATACTCAGCTCCCAAGAATTTCTCCATGCGAACACGTGAAATACCATGCGAACGCGATGCTCGGACCTTTTTACACTACGCGATCGCAACCCAACCTCCGCGAACGCGAAGAACAACTTAACCTCCCCCTCAAAACCTTCTACGCGATCGCGAAGAGAAATCTTCTGCAACAGTTGAACCTGCAATTTCTACAACTCCAAACTTCATGAAATGGTCCGGTTGACCATCCGAAACTCACTCGAGGTCCCCGAGACCTCAACCAAAAGCACAAACATATTCCATAACCTTATTCAAACTTGTACCAATCTTCAAAACACCTCAACCAACATCAAAATCACGAAAACTCATCAAATTCAAGCCTAAGGTTCTAAATTCTTTCGCATTCCGCTTTTGATCAAAAACCCAACCAAACCACGTCCGAATGACCTGAAATATTGCACACACATCCCAAATTACACAACGGAACTACTACAACTCTCGGAATTCCATTCCGACCCATATATCAAAATCTCACCTATCAACCGAAAAATGCCAAAAACTCAAGTTTCACCAATTCAAGCCTAAATCTTCTCCGGACCTCCAAAACAGATTCCGATCACGCTCCTAATTCCCAAATCACCTAACGGAGCTAACCAAATCATAAAAATTCCAAACCGAGATCATATACTAACAAGTCAAATCTTGGTCAAACCTTTTAAATTTCAAGCTTCAAACTGAGAACTGTTCTTCCAAATTCATTCTGATCACCCTGAAAGCCTAAACCACGATTTACATAAGTCATAATACACTACACGGGGCAAGTCACGCCCGAGAACTGGCGAGCAAAGTGCAAAAGCTCAAAATAATCGGTCGGGTCGTTACATAATCAGAAGCAAGAATGAAAGATATCCAGAATTCTTGATCCAACCGTTGATACCCATATAGATACACATGGTAGGTTCATTGACGGCCTAGTTCATCCCCCTCAGGAGGCAGCAAGATAATAGATAGCATCTGGAGTGTGGGAACAAGCTAGAGGAAAGTCTGCACTCAAAGCTAGTAAGTCTCTAATACAAGATCACATGGTAGTCACAGCCAACAATTTTACACTTTTACATGAGGAAACACAAATGCTGGTTCAGACCAATGTAATATGTAGGATAGGGGCCAGAATAGTGGTGTGGAGAAGGATGATATGCATACTTGATGATAGGCTGTAATTACTTATTTTAGTCGTTTATTACACTTTAATTTACTGCACTTTAATTGAGTTCTAGCTTTAATCGCTAGTGTTTTGCGCTAATTGTGTATTTTATGCCTTACAAGAGTGATTCCGAGCTATGTAGATATCATGGAATAAATTCAAGTAATTTGGAGCTTTGAAGTCTGAGTAAAAGCCCAAAGAATCAAGCCGAGATAATGTTCGGGGATCAACGGATGATAGTTAAGAACGAAACGGAGAATCGAGCGGGCATACAACGCATCGTCTAAAATGCACATAACGTTTCACTCAGAACACCGTTTGGGCTCCACAATATATTGTTAGAAAACTATTTGAATGGGCTACAACATTCATGTTTTGAATTTTCGTGAATTCCCACTACAGCGCCGCACAGTGCGCCGCAGCGTGCGCCGTATCTGTGAAATTTTCCAACAGTCTATCAAAAAACAGCTCTCTGAACATCCCCACTGCCGCACCGCACAGTACACCGCAACGTGTGGCGTGCCTGTACAAATTTTACAGAGCCAGAGTCCTATTTCGCGCAGGAAAAGGTGTTCCATCTGGGCCCGACCCTACTTGGTATAAATACATGTAAATACACTATTTTAGAGAACGGGGACATACTTTTGACATAATTTATACCTAAGGAGGCAAAGAAGGCTGGGGATTCGACCTAAGGAGGTAAGAACACACTAGGAGCAAGGCAGAGAATTCTTAAACGAGTTTTTCACTTCCTTCTTCCTATTTCCATTATTTGTTATGAATTCTAGTATTGTAGTTATGCATACTATTATGAATAGCTAATTTGTTTTCTAGGGTTTTGATGGAACCTATTGGAGAATGAATTTCATGTTACGTTAATATAGATTTGTCGTAGTATTTTCTCTATTTGTTCAACTATATTATCATTGTGGTTGGTTGAAGAGCTCTCAATCGACTGTGCCTACTTAGTGTGTATTACTCGGGAGAGAGTGCATATTTAGGTAGTTGTTGAACAACATCACTCCTAATGTATATGAGGGATCAATACGGAGGATTTAAAGGTGGGATTAGGGATAACGAAACTTTGGGTGCGATCCGAGTGAGTCGTACTTAATGCCAGCTAGCGTAATTCGAGAGAATATGTCTAGTAAATTGTGCTGATTACTCGAGAGCGAGAGAGTTATGACAGTCAGAGCGCTTATGATCGGTAGAGAATACTTTGGCGAATTTATAGAAAACGTAGAGGGAAGGATTTCGACAATAGGAAAAATTATAACTCTAGACCTCCTTAATCTTTTCCCTAACCCGTAGTATCTTTAGTTGTTAATCTACTAATTTAATTTTTTAGTTAATCAGATACAAGAAGATTAATATTTATAACATAGGAATTGTTCGAGCTTGTCTTCTTAGCAATATTGAACAATTTTAACTAATCCTAAGTCCTTTGTGGGATTAGACTCCGGACTTGTAAACCGGATTATATTTGCAACGACCGCTTAGTCCTTTTTATAAGGCAAACTTGGGCGTGATCAAATTTTAGCGTCATTGCTGGGGAACTAACGGTATAGCTGTAGGTGTACATATCTCTAGGTTGCAAGTTTGAACTTTTATTTTTGTTTTCTTGTATTTCATTATTTTTTTTTATTTTTGACTTAAGAGACATGACATCTTGGAATTATGAGAGTTTTGATGTTTGGTAACCCTACTTTTAATCCTCCTTAAGCATATTGTGAAGGAAACCACCCATTGCAAAATTGTCAAAATATTCCCAAGAGCGAGTTGTGTGCACCAACTTAATCTTATGTGTGGAATATATGTGATATGTGTGGCGGTCAAGATGGTTACTTTCTTGGTTGTGCATATAATTCTTATCCTCCCCCAACCCCTTACTATGATGGTTCTACTTTTTCTGGTGAAGTTAATAGGATCAAAGAACCCTGGGAAGCTGACCTGAAGAAAACTGAAGATATGTTAAAGCTGACCATGGATATGTTAAAGTGCCATGTGGAACAATATGATGAGAAACCACGGCAGATACAAAAACAAGAGGCAACTATTCACAATTTGGAGGCTCAAGCGAATAAATTAATTGAACCTTGTAAAGCGCAACAAGTTGAGATTGTGGATAGTAGCCAATACGAGCATGAATTGGCTGTAGAAATTGCCATTATACTGGAGGATTTAAAAAAGTGCGAGGATGAGCTAGAGGAGAAGGCCAGAGTAGAACACCAACAATCAATCGAACTAGATATTGAGGATGCCGATGTCGTGAAAGAGATACTCGAGTCAACCAAGGATATTGAGGATACATTTTTAGTTGACTCTAGTGGCATTAGTGTTGAGGATGTTAACAATCCCAATGTTTATGCAGTTGAGCGCATTGGTCCACACTCCAAGCATTTTTCCACATTGTGTTTGGATGATGATATGGAAATAGAATCGTCCGAGCCACTTGAGGAGACAAGGAGTAAGGAACAAGATGCCTACATTCTGGAATTCTTCGTGCCAGAAAGTCGAGAATACACATCTCATCCGAAGGCCAAGAACTTCATAATACTACATTATTTTGTTGCGCTAGTCAGATTCGTTCTACCACCCAGGAGCATGATCACAGAGCAGAATCAAAACTTGGGGTCCAATTTATAAGTTCAAGTGGAGACAGAAAGTGATTCGCGTCGTGCCGCAACGTTAAATCAAGCGCTTGTTGGGAGGCAACCCAGCTTTACTGCTTTTATTTATTTATTTATTTATTTATTATTATTGTATTATTTTTGTAATGTCGATTTTTGATTTTCTAGGAGCATGGAAAGCAAAGCTATTGGAAGGATGCAACAACAAACCAGATAGTTGGAACTAAGTGTGAGGTACCCGCACGAAGGACCAAGCCTGTGAGAAGTCTGAGTACCCCATGAGCTGCTAGTGCTTCGGCCTTTGGCCTACTAGAGAGTTTCTTTTATCCTCTTATTAGTTATGATGTGCATTGGGGACAATGCATAATTTTAAGTGTGGGGTGAGGAGATTGTCTGGGTGACTTTCTATGCTATTTTAGTTGTGTTAGTTTAATTAATTATTGTTTTTTCCTTTAGGGATTTAAGCCAAACAAAAAGATTTTCTTTGTGGGTAGTGTAGTAATCCCCCCTTGGTTTTTCTTTGTGCTGCGGTTCTTTTCCAAGGGTTTTGTTTGAAGCGGGTGTAGTTAGTTTTATTTTTTTAGGAGTAGGAGCTAGTGTGAGATGAATTGAATTGAAGCGATATTTCTTAACTTTGTTATGCCTTGAGAATAGTGAGTACTTTGGTTGTGACACTTAGGCTCAATTTTTGACTCTAGTATAAGTACCTTAAATCGTAGATTCTTAATTTTGCTTAATTGCTTTGACTGGAGTGTCGTGATAAAATCAATCTTGAGTGAGTTATGTGCCATATCTGTGTGAGGTTTGTTGTATTCTGTGCATTACATTTGATGTCTAGAACTTGCCCCGTGTGTTTGCAAAGCAAAATAGTAGTTTTGTTCAGTCTCAGAAGTGATATAGGCGTTTCTTTGTTGAGCCATATATATATTTTACATGCCTAATTGATATGTATAGTAGTTAACCCCTTTGATCCTGTAATCCCATTTCTTTGGCAACCACATTACACGCCTTACCCATTTGTTTGAATTAACCATCTATTTGAACCTTTTAACCTATCACGAGCACTTGAATTGTTATGAACTTTGTAAAAGTTAAAGTGTGAGTTGGTTGGTTTGGCTTTTGGGTGGAACTAATGAGATAAGGAGAAAGGTGCACTGTTTTGAAAGAGCAAGAGCCACTTGAATTGAAAAAGAAAAGAAAAAAATAGCTGTATTGCTGTGCAATTAAAATATTCCTTGATAAGTGGTGACTCTTGATGTAATTGTGCTTAAAGAAGTATGGAGTTGATATATATTGATGTGAAGGTGGAGTTATGGTTTGGCATAAGTACGGGTTTGAATATTAAAATATACGTATTAAAGTGCTTAGGGAGGTGTAGTTACTCTTATACCTAATGTATCCTACCCGTCCCGTAGCCTGCATTACAACCAAATAAAGTCCTAACTGATCCTAGACTGAATGAGCTAGATTAGTAGTGTAGTACACTGCGGGAAAGCCTATGGTGCATCTTTTATGGCATATGAATGTTATTTCTAAGAGTGAGCGAATTCTTTCTATGTTGATTTCCTAATTGTTCTTAAATTTTATCGTGTGGAACTACTCTCTTTTGTTGTGTGAGGGCACTTGATTCATGAAGGAAAGGTAATGTCAGTGACCTCTATGTTAGAGTAAGTGGGTAAGTTATGAATAATGCATGGTACTTGTGAGTAAAATCTTGAGGTGAAGATGTTACACTTTTGTGCTTGTTCTATTTTAAATTTTCTAGGTGTGATGAGTTAGGAAAATTGCTTAAAAAGGTCGTGTCTATATAAAGTGTAGTTTGATTGCTCGAGGACGACCAATGGTTTAAGTGTGGGGTGTTGATGATAGGCTATAATTATGTATTTTAGTCGCTTATTACACTCTAATTTACTGCACTTTAATTGTGTTTGAGCTTTAATCGCTAGTGTTTTGCACTAACTGTGTATTTTATGCCTTACACGAGTGATTCCGAGCTATATAGATATCATGGAATTAATTCATGTGATTTGTAGCTTTGAAGTCTGAGTAAAAGCCCAAGGAATCAAGCCGAGATCGTGTTTGGGGATCAATGGGTGATAGTTAAGAACGAAATGAAGAATCGAGCAGGCATACAATGCATTGTCTAGTAAACTGCACATAACTTTTCACTCAGAACTCCGTTTGGGCTCCAAAATATTTTGTTGGAAAGATATTCAAAAGGGCTACAACTTTCATGTTTTGCATTTTTTCGAATTCCCACTACTGCGCCGCAGCGTGCGCCGCATCTGTGAAATTTTCCAACAGTCTGTCAGAAAACAGCTCTCTGAATATCCCCACTGCCGCTCCGCGCAGTGCACCGCAGCGTGCGGCGCGCCTGTAAATTTTTTACAGAGCCAGAGTCCTATTTCGTGCACGAAAAGGTGTTTCCTCTAGGGCCGACCCTACTTGGTATAAATACATGTAAAAATGCTATTTTAGAGAAGGGGGGGGGGGGATATATTTTTGACATAATTTAGACCTAAGGAGGCTAAGAAGGCCGGGGATTCTACCTAAGGAGGCAAGAACACACTAGGAGCAAGGCGGAGAATTCTTCTACGAGTTTTTCACTTCCTTCTTCCTATTTCCATTATTGGTTATGAATTCTAGTATTGTAGTAATGCATACTATTATGAATAGCTAATTTGTATCTAGGGTTTTGATGGAAGCTATTGGAGGATGAATTTCATATTACATTTATATAGATTTGTTGTAGTATTTTCTCTATATATTCAACTCTATTATCATTGTGGTTGGTTGAAGAGCTCTCAATCGAATGTGCCTATTTAGTGTGTATTACTCGGGAGAGAGTGCATATTTAGGTAGTTGTTGAACAACATCACTCCTAATGTATATGAGGGATAAATACAGAGGGTTTAATGGTGGGATTAGGGATAACGAAACCTTGGGTGCAATTCGAGTGAGCCGTATTTAATGCCAGCTAGCATAATTCGGGAGAATATGTCTAGTTTATTGTGGTAATTACTCGGGAGAGAGTTACCACAATCAGAGCGCTCATGATCGGCAGAGAATACTTAGGCGAATTTATAAAAAACGTAGCTGGAAGGATTCCGGCAATAGGGGAAATCATAACTCTAGACCTCCTTAATCGTCTCTCTGACCCGTAGTATCTTTAGTTGTTGATCTACTAATTTAATTTGTTAGTTAATCAGATACAAAAGGATTAATATTTATAACATAGGAATTGTTCGAGCTTGTCTTCTTAGCAATATTGAACAGTTGTAGCTAAGCCTTACTTCTTTGTCGGATTCGACTCCGGACTTGTAAACCGGATTATATTTGCAACGATCATTTAGTCATTTTTATAAGGCATAATTGGGCGTGATCAATACTCACAAAACCATAGATGAATTTTGTATCTTGGAATGTGAGAGGAATAAATAAGGTTTATAATCATAAAGAGCTTAATGCCTTTTGCAGGGAGAATAAGGTAGTCTTAGTAGTAGTTATAGAATATAGAGTGAAAGAAAACAATACTCCAAAAACTATACAAAAAATAGTACTCCCTCTGTTCAAGTTTTCTTTTTGGTCCGTTCCAAAAAGAATGACCTCTCTAAACTTAGTAACAATTTAGCTTAACCTTACGATTTTATTAAATATTTTTTTTCTTTAACATAGTAATAAATTATATTTTAAACGCTATTTACAACTGCTGACGTGATTTTTAAGCATTAGAGTATAGGTCTTCTCTTTTTAAAAAAATATATCATGATTTTCTTGGTCTAAAATATTACCTAATTTTTTTAAATACCATGCTTTATTAGTAATAATACAATCTATTAGATATATATGCTTTGGCAACAGGTAATACCACAAAAAGTGATTTCAATTATTAACACCAAAAATATATATGTAGTCTTTTAGAATTTCAAATAATAACACGTCCTATTCAGATTAAGCTCTGTTAGGTTATAAATTAGTAGCTTTGTTATTTCTAAATGTAAAATCTTAACATTAAAAAGAAGCCGAAAGAAAAAAGAAGTGAAAACTACATTTTCAAAGATTCCATTCAAAGGCTTTTTGTGAGTAATATTAGAAAGAGAGAGAGAGAGTTCATGCACCACAAGCACCTCTAACTCTAGCATCTTAGCTAGAAACGGGGCTTTAGAATCATGCCCTAACTTTCACCATGAATGTAAATCACCAAGATGACCATCCTCATCAACAATCCACGAGATCTTGCACAAATAATAGCGGAAGGAATGCAATTAGGGACAGAGCTATTTGCACGAGATCATTGGTCAATGATGCAAGCTCCACACCGCTCACCATATCAACCTCTCACCCTTCCAACTCCGGTTTGGGATCCCACTCACCTATACCCTCATCTCATTCGCATGCCATTTTATCCACCACCTACCCCATCAACACCCTGGATACAGCCCTACACGAATCCACAACCACTTCTGCCTCTCTTGGAACCTCCAATCACACCAACACCAGCACCATCACCAGTAAACTCACCACCACCCAGTCCCAATCACGGAGAACAAGACGAGAATTTCTAAGCAGAACTCGATGCAACAATCGCCTACAACAGGGAAACTCGTCCAATACATGCATGGCTCGATGGGATAAAGGTATTTGCAGAAGGAGAAATATAAAAGAAAAATATTCGTAAGGTGTCCTCCAAATCTAATGACAGTCTCTTTTCGTCTAAGGCCCACCACCAACCCAGAGGTGAGGAAATATGCGATGCTGTTACTTCTAACTTTTCGCCTATGTCCACGAGAGAGCAGGAGCAACTGGACGAGTAGAAGAAGAAGCCCAACGACTGAACAAGCCAACAATCATATGAATTTTATCATATGGAATTGTAGAGGGGCCCTGTCTGCTAAGTTTAGACGTAAATTTAGGTCTTTACTTGACTACAATAGGCCAGCATTAGTCGTTCTCTTGGAAACACATTGCCAAACACACCAAAGTGTGAAGGAAGACTTTCATTTTGATGGTATGATTGAAGTTGCTGCAACAGGCCATTCTGGAGGAATTGCCATATTGTGGTTATCAAATGTTCTAGCTGTTGATTCAGTAGCCACCACTGCTCAAGAAATTCACTGCCATGTCCAGGTAAAACCTTTGCCTTTTAGATTTTTATTTACTGTTATATATGCTAGTAATGAATTAATTAATAGACAATTGTTATGGGATAATCTCATGTCTGTACATGATAGTTATCATGGACCTTGGCTAATTGGAGGAGACTTTAATGAAATCACACACGTCACTGATAAATTTGGTGGACTACCTATAAATAACTCACGTTCTAATAAATTTTTGGACTGCCTTAATTATTGTCACATGACTAATTTAAGGTATAAGGGTAGTCGATATACTTGGGCTAATGGAAGACATAAGAAGTATATCATACTTGAACATATTGATCGTATATTAGCTAACTATGAATGAATTAATCAATACACTAACGCTCTTGTTACACACCTTCCCCGCACACACTCAGATCATTGTCCCATTAGGTTAGAACTTCAACACTGTCCATTACCTAGGAAAAAATTATTTAGGTTTGAGACTATTTGGACTAGTCATCCTGCTTTTCTTTCTGTGGTTAAGCAAGCCTGGATGGATAACTTGACATTACTTCCTGCAATTGATAATTTCATAATATCAGTGCAAGAATCGAATAAATCTACCTTTGGTAACATTTTTAGCTAAAAAAGGAATATTCTAGCCAGATTAAATGGAATTCAGGCATCTATCCATTATCCAACTAGTGATTTCTTACAGAACTTGGAACATGAACTAAAAACGGATTTTAATCGAATACTAAGGTTAGAGGAAGATTATTGGAAACTAAAATCACGTATTGACTGGCTTAATAATAGGGATGCCAATACCAAATTTTTCCACCTCAGTACTATTAATCGTAGAAGGCATAATAGAATTACGGCTATTCAAGATCAGGGGGGAAATTGGATAACAAACCCCACACAAATACTTGATCGTATTTCCCTATATTATCAAATTATTTACCACTCAAAAAACAATTTCAATTTCTAAATCAAAAATACTTCCTTCTAACATATTAACACATGCCGACCAACTTCCCTAACACAACCTCTACAAGATTTTAAAATTCTTAATGCTATTAAATCTTTCAAAGCTATGAAAGCAGCTGGTCCAGACGGACTCCATCCCCCTTTTTACCAAAATTATTGGGACATAATTGGGGAATCTGTGAAATATTTCTGTCATAATGTCTTAACTTACTATGAAATTGATCCCAAAATAAATACTACCTTCATCTGTCTTATTCCTAAAAATAATAATGCACGCACAGTTGCCCAATATAGACCTATTAGTCTTTGTAATACTATTTATAAAATTATTACAAAATTTTTTATAAACAGATTAAAGCCAATATTGGAACATATCATCCATCCCACACAATCTAGTTTTCAACAAAACAAAAGAGCTGCGGATAATGCTATCGTAGTACAAGAAATTATGAACAAATTTCAAAAGATGAAGGGAAACAATCTCAGTATGCTTCTTAAGATAGATCTAGAAAAAGCATCTGATAAATTAAAATGGTCCTTCATTCGTAATACTTTAGGAAGTTTAAATTTCCTAGCTAAATTTACTAAGTTAATCATATCTTGTATTACCACCACTACCACCTCTATATTAATTAATGGTAGTCCAACTAATTCTTTTCAGCCCACTAGGGGCATTAGACGGGGTGATCCTTTGTCACCCAATCTGTTTATCCTATGTCTTGAAATGTTGTCCAGGAAGATCAATAATGCAGTTGACTATCAGGCTTGGAAATCAATTTCTTTATCAAAAAATGGCCCTCAATTATCGCATTTATTCTTTGCAGATGATATTACCCTCACCTCGCAAATTACTGCCACTACGTGTCAATCTATGGTTAGTACTATTACACAGTTTACTAATCAGTCTGGCCAATCTATCAACTTTGATAAATCCAAAATCTACTTCTCAAAGAATTGTCAACCAATACTAAAAATGTAATTCTTCAATTGTTCCATATGAAAGAAGGCCGTAGTTTTGGAAAGTACTTGTCAACCCTTGGAACTTGGGGGTATAGGTATACAAAAACTTGATACAAAAAATAAATCACTACATGCAAGCCTTGCATGGAGAATGTTCAATGATCCACAACAGTTATGGGCAAAAGTTCTTTTACATAAATATGTACGGCAGCAACCTTTACTAAGTTATAATAGCTCTACTACTTGGCGTAATATTATTAACGGCTGGAGCTCTTGCAGACTAGGTTATAAATGGAATATTACAATGGCACAACATGTTAAGTTCTGGACTGACCCCTGGCTCAAGCATAATTTCATACTTAGAAACTACATTAATGGACCTATGCCTCAATTTGAGGAAAAAAAACTAGTTTCTAACTACTACCACAATAATAGATGGCACCTAGATAACATACCTTTTGAATTACCCTTTCATGTAACTTCCCTTATTAATAATATTTATATTCCCATTGTACATACAAAGTATGACAAAATTTACTGGGATTTAACAGAGAATGGTATCTTCTTAGTTAACTCAATGTACAAGTGTTCAATCACCCTTAATACAATTAGTGGTACATGCTTAACAAACTCGTACAAGTGGATTTTGAAACTTCCAATCCCCCCTAAAATATCTTTTTTCCTTTGGCTAGTGTGTCATGGCAGACTCCCAACAGCTGTGTATCTTACACGACTAGGTATTACTAATTCAGCAAGCTGTCCACAGTGTCATCAAGACACTGAAACAATTATTCATTTATTTCAACATTGTGCTAGCACCATAATGCTTTGGAAATCTCTTAGAATACCACCTTCCACTAGCACAATAGCTATTCCCTAAAATGAGATTATGACTTGGTTGTATAAGTTTATACATACACCATTGGTTTCTACACCCCACAACATCCCTTCTACAATTATGATTCCTTTTGCATTATGGGAAATTTGTCTTAAAAGGAATAAGTTACTTTATGAAAATAAAAAAATGATTTGAATCTGCCTTCACTGCTAGTAAGAGTGGCGGAATATTACTTTTTAACGAATAACTCTATTAAGAAGAGTTCAAAGTCTCCTATCTATTTCAAATGGCATCCACCAAATTATATGATTTACAAATTAAATATTGATTGATCTTGCTGCCCGGCTCAAAGTAATTATGGAATTGGTGGAGTTATCCGCAACCATCAAAGCAAATGTATTATAGGTTTTGCAGGGTCAGTCAAAGAAGGTCCCCCTATAAAGATAGAACTTCTTGCACTCCTCAAAGGTTTACAAATTGCTGCACAACAACAGCTCATACCAATCATCATTGAGACGGATGCACAAGCAATAATCGGTATGTTAAAAGCACCGGCAATGCGCTTTACTAATATTATTAATGATTGCAGGTCATTGCTCCAACTGCTGGGTAGTCCATCAATACAAGCTATATACATAGAGCAGAATTGCGTAGCAGATAGGTTAGCTAAATATGGTGCAACACATGTAGAGGAGAAATGCCTACTTTTTGGGACACCACCACCTTTTACTATGTCTTGTTATGAACAAGATCACCAGGGCACACTCCACAGCAGGATGACTCGGCAGCTTAGTAGGAATGTTACACAGTCTCTCTCTAGTTCATACACTTTATCTAGTATGTGTAATAGTAGAACATCTTTAATAGCTAATACTTCTACTACTAGTACTGTTTCCCAAGTAGTGGGAGACCAAGCACCTAGCTCTATCTTTGTACAATGGATGCCTTGTATGCATCCAAGAATCTGATCTAATGTATATGTTTGCTATGTTATAATATTGTCTATCTTTCCAACCAAAAAAAAGTATTTTTCATACAATTTCTGTACTTTTTTAAAAAGATTTTTAATTTATCCCAGTATTTTATTTATAAAACAATCACTGATTGCCTCACAAATAGTTTTATTGTCATTGTACTAAGTTTCAATTATTGCACAAATAGCCACATTTTGTATTTTTAGGTTACAATTGCAATTACTTTGCAATTATAGCCTATGCATGCATTATCATATTATTTTATCAGAAAATAGCCCTTTATATTTTTAAAATACTAAGTAATTATTTTAAAACATTTCTAGGCATGAAAATCATTTTTTATAATCTATTAACAATTTTTTTAAAATTGTTTTAGCGATTAAATGGGTATTTAACAAATGACCCCTTTTAAATCGGACCTCCAATTCAATTCAATTAAACCCAGCCCAAATTAAACCATACCCATGACCTAGTCCTTAACCCGACCCATCCAAAGGATCAATCCTGGCCGTTGATCTCAGAAGATCAACGGTCCATGATTGACCTTCCATTTTTAATTCAACCAAACCCCCCCCTAACCTGGTTCATTTGTCACGCCTATCGCCCTTGAACCCCTCGTCTCCCTCTTCTCTCAGAGACTCGCCCAAACCCTAACGTCGTCACCTAAAATCTACCCCAAATCCCTTTGATTCCTACCTATTCCATGAGATTCCATGGTGGTTTTAGGACTCTACCGGCCTCTTACCTCTCCTGGTTCTTCGACCCTGTTGTTGCACAAATGGATATTGAAAAGATCCAACTCAGATTTGGTTTAAATACCGTTCAAAGGTCTACCTATGGCCATTATCATTTGTGAATGCTATTTTCTTCCTATGTTCAATTCGAATCTATGACTTTGGACCAAGTCTCTTTCACCTGTATTATTTTCAAAACCCTAATCTCATGACTAATTGGGTCTGTTCAGATCTTTGTAGATCTGAAACGTTCTGAACATTATTTGGTATTTTCTTCAGAAAAAAAAAACTTTCAATTTTCCTTATCATTATTCGATTTCAGTGACTTCTCAGAAGTAGGGTTCGTCCTAAGTCCTCTACAAATGATTTTTCTTAATTTTTTTTAAGTGTTAAACCTAATTATTCCTTTACTGGTTGGGACAATTTTCGTGTATATGCTTAAACCCTAGGTACTTCTGTTTATGACACTGATTTCTTCAATTTTTCTTCCGTTATGTGTTTATTTCTGTCAATTAATTATTTTTGCTGATTTTATTAGGGATTCAAATAATATTTTCCCGTTCAAATCAGTACTTCTTTGTGATTTCCCTGTTTTCCTTATTTTGTGACTTTAATTAGTACCATTTTCCTTAATTAAACTATTATTCTGATTCAGAAGTTTTATATGGTATGATTGATTCTCTTACCTTATTTGAGCCCTAATTTGTACCGTTGATTGGCTCTCCCTATTCTAAAGGGTCTTCCCAGATTTTCTGTATGATTTGATTGGTTAAATCCCCAATTAACTGGTTGATTTATTCGATTACCCTTGTTTTATGAACTGACATATCCTTACCTTTTTTGTTTTTACCTCACTAAGTGCTATATATACTCCCATTCTGATTCTTCTAAGGACACGAACAACAGTTCTTAAGCACACTCACACACAAATTTTGCTCTCATCTCTCTGCTACTTCTGTTCACCTGTTTGTTTAGTCGGCTGAAAGCCATGACTAGACTATTGAATCCTGCTACTTTACTTTCTGCTTCTACTTCTCTAACTGGTATGCTCCCACTTTACTATCATGCAATCCTCTGTATGAATTTAACATGTGTACTTCCTATTCCCAGCATGTTTCTTTTATGTTACTAAACCAGTAGGATCCTCTAGATCAGCCTGTCTATCTTTAACTAAACCTATGTGTTTCATGCTTCTTGTTCTTAGTCAGCATATGTATTGCCATTCAATTATGTTGCATGCTTCCTACCATTCGACTTAACCTGTATGATTCCTTATAATTAGCATGCCCTTTCTTCTGTCTTGATTGAACCTATATGTTTACTGCCATCACATGTTTGCTTCTATGTTGACTACAATAACCTGCCTGCCTCTGTCTGGTTGAATCTATGTGTGTCCTGCTCTCAATCTGTTTGTTTTTGCTTTAGTTAGACTTCTGTGTATCCATATGAACTAGATTCATGCTTATTTTTTATGACCAATATGATTCCCCAACCCTGCTCCCATCTCTGTGTGATTGTTTGCTCTCAACATGCTATATGCCACCTAGTGTTAACTAATGAATTAAGCTAAATCTGGGCAATGGGAATCTTTAATTTGAAACTTTGTGACCATGTTTTCTGGTTGATGTTTGATTGCTGAAATCTTTGCTTCAGAGTGCTGCAATGACCCTGTTTACTTCTGAACTATTTTCTTATAACTTCTTCTATTTTCAAACACTACTCATATTCTTAGAATGTCTAGGTCTTGCCCCTCTAGTGTAAGTATTGCTTAGGAGTCCCTAAGGCTCCTCTAAACTTTGACACACTGGAGTTGGATTTCCAAGCTTGCTCACAAACGGTTACATTGAAGGTTTTTCCTGGTGTGAGCATTGCTCGGGGTCCCTGAGGCCCTTGGGTACTTTGACACACCAGGATCCTGTTGGGTGAACTATGAGATTATGGCATTTATGGACTGGTTGAAGGCCTGGTCTGCCAGGTGTATCTTATGGGCCTATAATCAGGCTCCCTATAGTTGCAGTAATTCCACTTATGTAATTCATTATTAGTGTTGGTTTGTAATAATAATTTATTGTAAACAGTATTGGGGAAATTAGTAAAAGGGAGGGACTTTTATATATCGTTTATGGGAAACGGGTAGAACCATGCTCATAGGCCCGTTATGATTGTTTATATGCATTAGAAACTATGCTCATAGGACTGTTATGATTATTTGTATGAGTTAGAAGCCATGACTACCGGATTGTTATGTGCATTAGAAAACATGTCTATAGGATCACTACACTATCCGTTCTAAACTTCCATTCTGCATCCTCTTACTTGCATTAAAAAATCTGGTTCTTAGGTCATTTATCAACTATGTCTTGATAATCACGTTCAACAATTGCTCTATGTGCATTAGAGACCATGTTACTAGGATTTTTACTGCATTCACTTAAAACCATGCCTATAGTTTGAACGCGTGAAAAATTATTTGTCACCTAGCCTATAAGCAATACGCATAAAAACAATACTTAGACATAATACTCTAAGAGATGAAAGTGTGAAACCAATTCTATAATGCCTGTGATCATTCTTCGGCACCTAGACAATCATATAGGTTCAAATAAACAAAATCTGTCTGTCGATTACTGATTCAGAATTATGGTCTTTCATTAATGTCTAGATGACATGTTAGTGCTAATCCACGCCTAGGCAAGCCTATAGGTAATCAAGGCTTAATAAACTGTGAAACTGCTTTGCTTATTATGACTGCCCAGATTTAACAGGTTCTAAAATTCAGTAGGCAAACTGAATAGGTCTTCAACACGTTTTCTTTTAACTCAACAATGCATATTCTCTGCTTGTCATGCTTACCTAGATATCCTGTTCTAGGGCTTTTTCTCAAATATCTAAAATCTGTTGTTTAAGACGTGCACTTACTTGCTCTATTTGTGGAGGTAAAATGTGAGCCTTTTAATTGTTCTATCTTTGGTCCGGTCTTATATGCTTTGTATGTCGCCTAGAGTTTCTCCTTTTAATTACCGTAGGAGACTCTAGATCCACCTCAACTAGAAGTCCCAAATACCTTCGGACGCATAGCATACATCTTAAGATTGCTAGAACGCTTTAGGCTATGACCAAGGGGAGGCTAATTGGGTAGTAGAGGATATGATGATATGTGCGCTAATGCCACGTGTAACCCCTCTATTTGATGAAGGCCTATCGGGTATTGTACAGATATGATCCTATAGGCAAAAAAACCTAAGAGTTCCCTCATCTTATTTACATATGTGTGCTTAGACTGCCTATCCGTTAAACTTTCCTTTATTTACATATGTGTGCTTAGACTGCCTATCTGTTAAACTTTCCTTTATTTGCAATTGTGTGCTTAGACTGCCTATCTGTTAAATGACTAATTCACCAAAATCAAGTTCGGTCGGGACCCACCGTTGTGGACAGCGAGGGGTGCTTAACACCTTCCCCTCAAGGTTATTTCGAGCCCTTACCCTAATCTCTGGTAATGCAAACTAGTTATATGAGTTAATTGCTGTAGGTGCCCTAACATACCTTAATCCGTTAGGTGACGGCTCTTCAAATTCAAATACCCAATTCCCAAAAGGAAATAAGTTGTTCCCCCATGAATGTCGAAACCCGGACTCCGCGAGGAAAAAGAGGGCATGACACCACTTTATTGAAAGAATCGGTAGAAGGTTTCTGTGACGACCCGGCCGGTCGTCTTAAGAATTAACGCCCTGATCCCCAATTAACTGCTTCCCCTAAGTTCATTTCTGCAATTTTGGTTTGCCGGGACGTTCGGTGTTGAGTTTCGGAGTGTTTTGGGACACTTAGTCCCCAAACGAGAGTGTAAGTGTGGAAAAATGGTCCGTAGTCGGAACAGTATGAAGACGACCTTGGAATGGAAATTCGATGGTCCCATTAGCTCTGTTAGGTGACTTCGGGGTTGGGAGCATGTTCGGAATGTATTTTGGAAGTCCGTAGCTCATTTAGGCTTGAAATGCCGAAGTTTGAATTTTTGAAGTTTCCGGTCCGATAGTGAATTTTTGATCCGAGGGCCGAAATGGAATTCCGGAAGTTGCAGTAGCTCGATCATGTCATTTGGGATGTATGTGCAAAGTTTCAGGTCATTCGGACGTGTTTTGGCTAGGTTTTTGATCGAAAGCGTATTTGGAAGAAATTTGAAGTTCTTAGGCTTGAATGATTGATTAAATCGGGTTTCCGGTGTTGTTTTAGGTGTTTTAAGGATTGGTACAAGTTTGAATAAGGTATTAGGTGGTATTGGTCTTTTTGGTTGAGGTCCCGGGGGCCTCGGGATGGTTTCGGATGAGCGACGGATGAATTTTGGAAGTTGAGAGGTAGCAGTTCTGCTGCTTCAGGTATCTCTTCGCTTCTGCGGCTTGGGAACCACATGAGCGGAGCCGCAGAAGCGGCCTTGGTCACTGCAGAAGCCAGTAGGGGCATCCTCCTCAGGAACCGCGGAAGCGGAAGGTCGGATATTTATAGAGACCGCAGAAGCGGCTTGGATTCCGCATAAGTGGGACCGCAGAAGCGGTCCCTTGGCTGCAGAAGCGGTAATCCCTGTTCAGAAATAAGAAATTCGAGGGTTGAGTTCAAAAGATAAAAAAATCAATTGAGAGCTCGGGAGAGGGCGATTCTTGGAGGGTTTTGAAGAGAAGATCATTGGGTAATGTTTTCTTAATCCTATTTAGTTGTATTCCATCAATATTTAGTTAAATCCATCATTAGAATTCGAATTTAGGATCAAAAATTGGATAGTTTGGGGAAAACTTCTTAGACCTAATTTTGGATTCTGAGTGGGCATTTGACATCCGATTTGGGTGATTTTTATATGGTTAGACTCGGAGAGTACGAGGGTTCTGAAAATGTGAAATTTATACGATTCCGAGATGTTGGCCTGAGGGGCGTTTTGGTCATTTTACCTATTTTTGCGCCTTAGCTTTAAATTTATTAGTGGAATCAGTTGTTTGCAATATTACTTACGATATGTAATTGAATTGAATAGATTTGGGCCATTTGGAGTCGGATACTCGTGGCAAAAGTGTGATTTCGGGTTGAGTTTGGTGCCGATTCGAGGTAAGTGGCTTGTCTAACCTTGTGTGGGGGACTTTTCCCCTTAGGATTGTTACTTGATATTTGAGTGCCTTGTACGTGAGGTGACGGGCGCGTACTTGAGCCGATTGATGGAAAATTCGGTTTTACTTATGTCATTGAGATTTGGTTTCTTTCTTACTTGCCTTATTCTACATGAAATTATAACTTGTGCTAGATTAGGAAAAGCGTGTTTAGTTGACTTGATCGCCTAATTGCTTGAGTCGTTCTGACTGGTCTACGTGAAGCATGCTAGGCTAGTTCTATCTGTGTTGTATTTCGTACTTCATTCCTTGGTATATTTCTGGCTGTGGTTGCGCATTTATATTGGGACTACGTATGTGGGATTCCGGTAGCTCCCCCCCTGTTTGTTTATTTTGGGACTACGGGTTCGATTCACGGTAGATCCCCCCTGCACTTTTACTTTGGGACTGCGAGTTAGATTCCCGATAGATCCCCCCTGCATATTGATGGTTGGACTACGGGACGGTATCCCGGGAGATCCTTCGGTTTGGCACATGAGTTGGACTACGGGACGGTATCCCGGGAGATCCACCGGACAGTTGAGAAAAGCGCTGTAGGACGGTATCTTGGGAGACCCTCATTGTTATTCTTGGTATTGAGCTGTAGTCATTCTGTATTCATTTCGTTCTTTGTGTAGTTGTTATTATTTCGTTAGCCTGTCTTATCTCACTGCTGTACTCATTATTTATGCCAGATTTTCATACTGTTAATTAATATTATATTTTACCTCAGTAGGGCCATGACCTTCCTCGTCACTACCCAACCGAGGTTAGGTTTTGCACTTACTGAGTACTGCTGTGGTGTACTCATGCTCTTCCTGCACATGTTTTTCATGTGCAGATCCAGGTACCTCTTCTCAGGCGCACTATCCTTCAGGCGAGGAGACACACGGAGACTTCGAGGTATATCTGCAGCGTCCGTAGACCGAAGAGTCTTATTCCTTTTTCTAGTTGTAGAGTTGCTATCCTATCATACTTTTGATGTAGATATTCTGGAGATTAAAGTACTTATGGTAATTCTATTAGCTTGTGCTTCCCGTGAGTTTCCGGGTTTTAGGATTTAGTTGTAGACTTCCGCATATTTTTGAGTTGTATAGGCCGAGTGGCCTTATATGCAGTTGTTATTTCCGTATGTTCAGTTTTAATTAATTATTTCGCGAATGTTAATTTGTTATTCCGCACTGTTAGGCTTACCTAGTTGTAGGAACTAGGTGCCATCACGACATGTTCATGGAGGGTGAACTGGGGTCGTGACAAGTTGGTATCAGAGCTCTAGGTTCATGGGAGCCACGGAACACAGGCCGGTTTATTAGAGTCACGCTGATTGGTACAGAGACGTCTATAGGGGCTATGTAACTGTTTAGGAAAAATCTTCATTTCATTTTAATTCCTCGTCATGCGATATTTTTGGACATCAATTCTAAACTTCTGACTTCTATTCTCTCACAGATGGTGAGGACACGTGCTACTCGAGATGATCAGGCACCCGCGCCCCCTACTGTAGCCGCCAGAGGCCGGGGCCGGGGGAGAGGTCGAGGATGCGCACATGGTGCAGCCAGAGCACCTGCGCGAGCTGCCGCCGAGGTACCACCAGCAGATCCAGCCGGAGCCTAGTCACCTGGCACACCTACTACTGCCACTACTACTCCAGCGCTCCAGGAGACTTACGTTCGGTCCTACGTTACGTTACTAGTAGGACGACTAGTTACGTAACCCAACCCCTTACCGGTTCGGTCCTACGGACGGACGGGTTAGGGGTTCGTTCCCCTTACCCTTAGTTCGTCGTCGACGACCGACCTAATTACCCTACCCGGACCGGGGGGGACCGGGGGGAAGGTAACGTAACGAACGTCCCCTTCCCCCGT
>NW_017671214.1:209207-248116 GCF_001879085.1 Nicotiana attenuata | reverse complement strand
GGAGAGTGACGGGGTATTGAGGATGCAGGCCGGATTTGTGTGCCCAATGATGATGGTCTTCGAGAGTTGATTCTAGCAGAGGCCCTATAGTTCGCGGTATTCCATCCAGTCCGGGTGCCGCGAAGATGTATCAGGACTTGAGGCAGCACTACGTGGTGGAGGCGGATGAAGAAGATATAGTAGGTTATGTGTCTAGATGCCTCAACTGCCAGCAGGTAAAGTATGAGCACCAGCGCCCGGGTGGGTTGCTTCAGCAGATAGAGATTCCGGAGTGGAAGTGGGAGCGCATCACCATGGATTTTGTATCGGGACTCCCACGGACCTTGAAGAAGTTTGACGCCATTTGGGTCATTGTGGATCGGTTGACCAAGTCCGCTCATTTCATCCCTGTGTGTACCACTTATTCATCGGAGCGGTTGGCGGAGATTTATATCCGGGAGATTGTCCGTCTGCATGGTATTCTAGCTTCTATTATTTCGGACAGAGGTACCCAGTTTACATTGCGGTTCTGGAGAGCCGTGGAGCAGGAGTTAGGCACTCGGGTGGAGTTGAGCACAACATTCCACCCCCAGACGGACGGATAGTCCGAGCGCACTATTCAGATTCTTGAGGATATGCTCCGTGCGTGTGTGATTGAGTTTGGAGGGTCTTGGGATCATTTCTTGCCATTGGCGGAGTTTGCTTACAATAACAGCTATCAGTCCAGCATTCAGATGGTGCCGTATGAGGCCTTATATGGTAGGAGGTGTAGATCCCCGGTGGGTTGGTTTGAGCCGGGTGAGGCCAGGCTATTGGGCACAGAGTTAGTTCAGGATGCATTGGAGAAGGTTAAGACGATTCAGGATAGAGTCGGAGTCCAGACAGAAGAGTTATGCAGACAAGAAGGTTCGTGATGTTTCATATATGGTTGGTGAGCGGGTTCTACTTCGGGTTTCGCCTATGAAAGGCGTCATGAGGTTTGGGAAGAAAGGAAAGTTGAGTCCGAGGTTTATTGGCCCTTTTGAGATCTTGCGGCGAGTTGGGGAGGTTGGCTATGAGCTTGCCTTGCCTCCCAGTTTGGCCGGAGTTCATACGGTATTTCATGTTTCGATGCTCGGGAGGTATCAGGGTGATCCGTCTCACGTGTTGGATGTTAGTTCAGTCCAGTTGGACAAGGATCTATCCTATGTTGAGGAGACAGTGGCTATATTGGACAGACAAATCAGAAAGTTGAGGTCAAAGAACATTGCTTCAGTGAAGGTTCAGTGGCGGGGTCAGCCGGCCGAGGAGGCGACTTGGGAGACCGAGCAGGATATGCACAGCCAGTACCCTCACCTTTTCACTATTTCAGGTATGTTCTCTATGCTCGTTCGAGGACGAACGAATGTTTAAGTGTAGGAGGATGTGACGACCCGGCCGGTCGTCTTTAGAATTAACGCCCCGATCCCCCATTAACTGCTTCCCCTAAGTTCATTTCTGCTATTTTTGTTTGCCGGGACGTTCGGTGTTGAGTTTCAGAGAGTTTTGGGACACTTAGTCCCTAAACGAGAGCTTAAGTGTGAAAATATGGTCCGTAGTCGGAACACTATGAAGACGACCTCGGAATAGAAATCCGATGATACCGTTAGCTCCGTTAGGTGATTTCGGGGTTGGGAGCGTGTTCGGAATGTATTTTGGAAGTCCGTAGCTCATTTAGGCTTGAAATGTCGAAGTTTGAATTTTTGAAGATTCCGCTCCGATAGTGAATTTTTTATCCGAGGACCAGAATGGAATTCCAGAAGTTGCAGTAGCTCCGTCATGTCATTTGGGATTTGTGTGCTATGTTTCAGGTCATTCAGACGTGTTTTGGCTAGGTTTTTGATCGAAAGCGTATTTGGAAGAAATTTGAAGTTCTTAGGCTTGAATCATTGATTAAATCGGGTTTTGCGGTGTTGTTCTAGGTGTTTTAAGGATTGGTACAAGTTTGAATAAGGTATTAGGTGGTATTGGTGTTTTTGGTTGAGGTCCCGAGGGCCTCGGGATGGTTTCAGATGAGCGACGGAAGAATTTTGGAAGTTGAGAGGTAGCAGTTCTGCTGCTTCTAGTATCTTTCGCTTCTGCGGCTTGGGAACCGCAGGAGCGGAGCCGCAGAAGCGGCCTTGGTCACCGCAGAAGCGAGTAGGGGCATCCTCCTCAGGAACCGCAGAAGCGGCAGGATTTCTGCAGAAGCGGGCCCGCTTCTGCGAGATGGGAACCGCAGAAGCGGAAGGTCGGATTTTTAAAGAGACCGCAGAAGCGGCTTGGATTCCGCAGAAGCGGGACCGCAGAAGCGGTTCGTTGGCCGCAGAAGCGGTAATCCCTATTCAGAAATAAGAAATTCGAGGGCTGAGTTCAAAAGATATAAAAATCAATTGAGAGCTCGGGAGAGGGTGATTCTTGGAGGGTTTTGAAGAAAAGATCATTGGGTAACGTTTTCTTAATCCTATTTAGTTGTATTCCATCAATATCTAGTTAAATCCATCATTAGAATTCGAATTTAGGATCAAAAATTGGATAGTTTGGGGAAAACTTCTTAGACCTAATTTTGGATTCTGAGTGGGCATTTGACCTCCGATTTGGGTGATTTTTATATGGTTAGACTCGTGAGAGTACGAGGGTTCTGAAAATATGAAAATTATTCGATTCCGAGACGTTGGCCTGAGGGGCGTTTTGGTCATTTTACCTATTTTCGCGCCTTAGCTTTAAATTTAATAGTGGAATCAGTTGTTTGCAATATTACTTACGATATGTAATTGAACTGAATAGATTTGGGCCATTTGGAGTTCGATACTCGTGGCAAAAGTGTGATTTCGAGTTGATTTTGGTGCCGATTCGAGGTAAGTGGCTTGTCTAACCTTGTGTGGGGGACTTTTCCCCTTAGGATTGTTACTTGATATTTGAGTGCCTTGTATGTGAGGTGAGGGGCGCGTACTTGAGCCGATTGATGGAAAATCCGGTTTTACTTAAGTCATTGAGATTTGGTTTCTTTCTTACTTGCCTTATTCTACTTGAAATTATAACTTGTGCTAGATTAGGAAAAGCGTGTTTAGTTGACTTGATTGCCTACTTGCTTGAGTCGTTCTGACTCTTCTACATGAAGCATGCTAGGCTAGTTCTATCTGTGTTGTATTTCGTACTTCATTCCTTGGTATATTTCTGGCTGTGGTTGTGCATTTATATTGGGACTACGGATGTGGGATTCCGGTAGCTCCCCCCCCTGTTTGTTTATTTTGGGACTACGGGTTCGATTCCCGGTAGATCCCCCCTGCACTTTTACTTTGGGACTGCGGGTTAGATTCCCGATAGATCCCCCCCTGCATATTGATGGTTGGACTACGGGACGGTATCCCGGGAGATCCTTCGGTTTGGAACATGAGTTGGACTACGGGACGGTATCCCGGGAGATCCACTGGACAGTTGAGAAAAGGGCTGCAGGACGGTATCCTGGGGGACCCTCATTGTTATTCTTGGTATTGAGCTGTAGTCATTCTGTGTTCTTTTCGTTCTTTGTGTAGTTGTTATTATTTCGTTAGCCTGTCTTATCTCACTGCTGTACTCATTATTTATGTCAGATTTTCATACTGTTAATTAATATTATATTTTACCTCAGTAGGGCCCTGACCTTCCTCGTCACTATCCAACCGAGGTTAGGCTTGGCACTTACTGAGTGCCGCTGTGGTGTACTCATGCCCTTCCTGCGCATGTTTTTCATGTGCAGATCCAGGTACCTCTTCTCAGGCGCACTATCCTTCAGGCGAGGAGACACACGGAGACTTCGAGGTATATCTGCAGCGTCCGCAGACCGAAGAATCTTCTTCCTTATTCTAATCGTAGAGTTGTTATCCTATCATACTTTTGATGTAGATATTCTGGAGATTAGAGTACTTATGGTAATTCTATTAGCCCGTGTTTCCCGTGAGTTTCCGGGTTTTGGGATTTAGTTGTAGACTTCCATACATTTTTGAGTTGTATAGGCCAAGTGGCCTTATATGCAGTTGTTATTTCTGTATGTTCAGTTTTAATTAATTATTCCGCGAATGTTGATTTGTTATTCCGCACTGTTAGGCTTACCTAGTTGTAGGAACTAGGTGCCATCACGATATGTTCATGGCGGGTGAACTGGCGTCATGACAGTTTCTATGGATGGACAATGCTGAAGTCTCTAGGAAATCTCTAATAGATGGGGATAAAATATGTGCTCCAAGGATAGCCGGTGGCCTAAATTTACTCTATGTGAATTACTGGAATAAAGTTGCTATAGGCAAGCTAGTGTGGAATGTATACAAGAAGAAGGAAAAGCCCTGAGTAATTTGGGTCCATACATACTACATCAAAGGGGGATCTAACTGGGATATAGATCCCAAAAATGCATCAGGGGCGGTGCAACTGGTTTTCAAAGCTAGACACTACTTATAAGCTACAGGATACCCCTTAACCAAATTGCAATAGATGAACAACTACTCAATTAAACTAGGTCTACCAAAAAATGGTATGGGACTTTCAAAAGGTGTCGTGGAGAAAACTCATATATAATAACCAAGGAGCTGCTAAATGGATCTTCATATTGTGCCTAGCTGTGTATGGGAGATTGGCTACAAAGGACTGAATTGCTCAATGGAACATTACCACCGAATTACTATTCCCCTTATGCACTAGAGCAAATGAGACCATCCAAGATCTCTTTTTTGGATGTGAGGTGACTAGAAATATTTGGAAAAAAATTACTAACGTGGAAGGTTATAAGCTGGAGGAGCATGCTATGATATAATGAATTCCAATGAGCAATAGAAGTCTAAAAAGGGATGAGAGCAGGGCCTGGCATCTATAGCATTACTCTGGCCGCAGCTATGTATTACTTGTGGCAAGAGAGGAATCATATAGTATTTCAGAACCAAAAGAAGGCATTCGTTTGATCATTCAGGAGGTCAACTTTCGTGCGAGCTTATCACTCAAGTTGGCAACCTATATACAAAAAATTGAATTACTACCCTGTCTAGAATGAGAATCCAACAAAATCTGAGTAGCTTGTAAGTGTGAGAGGTAGTAGAAGGCTTTACTGAGGTATGTAGAACTGGAGCTTTTTTGCTTAGTCTAATGCCATTTTTTTGTATTGTTGCTTGGAGCTGTAAATAACCCACAATTTTGATATATAAAATACGATAATTTTACCACAAAAAAATGAAATATAGTGGAATTTAAATAATACCAATTAAAAACAAAAGTAAAGTAAGTTTCGAATTAAAAGTAATCGACGGTCTAAAAGAGTGTAATGCGAAGAAATTTAGAACCCAATTACAATTAGATAAATATTTCAAGACGAGAATTGATGCACTAACCCCCCGCTTCGAAAGAACGACAAAATAGAACCCTAGATGTGAAAAAAAACAAAAGAAAATTACCCTAAAAAAGGTAATCCGAAGTTGAATTCAAACCAAAAGATCCAATTCTCTCTTAAAAGGAGTTTTCTTAATCTCTCAATATGCAAAAGCTACTTATAAAAAAGAGTCCTAACTCTATTTATTCTTAATAAGAAAACCCCAATAGAAAGATAAATTGTCCCCAAAATTCTCCTTCAACTCGCCAGACCTCAGCTCAATGATCTGGATGCTCCAGTATTGCATCTGCTACTCCTAGGTCAATGACTCAGAATCAGCAGGGGCATATGCACATTATATCATACAGTGTAACAGGATACAACTTGGTTAAGTTCTTTTACTAAATCTTTATAAGAAAAATAAAAATATAGGGGATACGTATATATAGCTTGTTATTATAGTAATTTATTCATTTGTCCATTTCCTTAAATTATGACACCTCTTATGTAAAAGAGAAACTTTCAGAAACCACTATTTTTTAGTGATTATTAGCTTGCTATAGCTACCATTTACTAAATTACTTCATATAGCTATGTTTTCAGTTGTTGTATACTGTATTCAATGTATTTTCTACTGCATTCATGAATAAAGTAGCAAAACTTGGTGGAAAACAGGGGAGTCCAGTTAAGCATAGAATGTATTCGGCTGTATTCGCGAATACAGTAATAGAGTTAGCAAAAAAAAGGTCTTCAACTGTTTAAAAATGGTAAGTGAATTAATTAACGCGATAGACTCCTAATATTCTCAACCGAAAAACACCCCAAAAACAGAGCAATCTTCAGAGATTCAATCCATTCTTTATTTTTTTAGTGGTATCTTTACTAAAATATTTTTTAGTGGTATTTTTACAAATGGATTTATATATTCAAATTATATAATTACATTGAATACAGTTTAATACATAAAAACACATTGATACATGAAGTATAGTAGGTCACCTATAGTGCAAAAATATATGAATACATACTGCAGATACATTTGAATACATATATACATCTGAATACATAAATTATATTAGTTAAAAAAACATATGAATACATTCATGGAATACAGCAAGAAAGTGAATACAATGAAATACATGGAATACAGCGAGATATGTTGAAATACAATAAAAAAAAAGTCAATACAATGAAATACATGGAATACAGCGAGATACATTGAAATACAGTGAAAAAAAAGGTAACAGACTTTCAAGTTCCTCAGCCCCAAACTCCATCCCCATCCACCGATATCCAGGTCGTCGCCATGTGGGGCATCGCTGCCGGTTAAATGAAAACAGTTGTTGAAGAAACACCAATTCAAAGGATCAAACAAAAACTAGAGATAAAGCTTCTTCAGATCTCATAAGGAAAACATGAACAATCAATGAAAAATCTAAGAAAAATTTAGAATGTGTAACACAACTGTGTGAAAGAAATCGCCGGCAGGAGGAAGGTCTTAGGGGTGAAACAATAAGGAAGAGCGGAAGTGATCAACGGATGGATCTGTCGTTGGCGGAACGCAGCCCCTAAAAGCAGGGGAGGAAAAAACTGAGGGAAAAAGAGAAGAAAGAGGAAAGAGAAAGGAGGAGTGAGGGAAGAGAGAGGGAGAGAGAAAAATAATACACAGCGTATTTTGTATACGGCTAAAATCGGAGAGCCCGATTTTATGGCAGTTATGACATTCCGCAGCCCACCTCCAGAAGCCTCGAGGCACAGTTCAAGGTTCAACTCCGAGGGTTCCCTATGCTCGACCTCGGGGCAGCATAAATCGGTGGCTACCATGGACAAGCGGGAAGTTCCCAAGGCACGTGACCAAAGCTGACAATACCTGCAAGAATTGTACTAGTGTGTACCATCCTAGTAAATAGTTGTACCAGCTATGTTTCTTTATAATAATTATACACGTACCATGTTGGGACTCCCTCTCCTATATAAAGGGGACCCTTATAATTTTGTAAAATGGATGATATTGAATACAAGAACAAGAACATTCTCTGCTCTCTAACTTAAACATTCTCCATTGTCTCTCCTTTGATTTTATTGCTTACATTTATTGTGTTCTATTAGTTGTTCTTCATTTATTGCTCATCATTGATCATATAGAGCCACCATCAAGTCTCTCAGAACTGTTAGTTCTCCTTCAATCATCCCTGATCGATCTTATTAGCTCGACCTCGAGGCCCAACTCGGGCCAGCTTGAGGCCCCGATTCACCGCTGTTCGGTTTGAATAACGACACTGCCTTTCACTCTTACTTTACTTTTCTAGCTCACACATAACATCTGTCACCTAACAACTAGCATAAAATAAATCACGTGTTTTTAGAACCACCAAATCAAATTTAATTGTAATTACCATTTTCAAGGTAAACAGTTTGGCGCCCACCGTAGGGCTAAAATAATAGTGATTGTTTTCGTGCTGGTTTATTGAAAACACAAGTTATTCTTCACACTTTTTCTTGTCCAAGAATCTTTGACTTCAGGTCAAAATGTCTAACTCTGTGAATGCACACGAAAACAACGGCCCTGAGGACCATGGAGAGAATAGCGTAGCTGTTTCAGGCGCTGGTGTAAACTTTGAGGGCGCACCAGAAACAATCCCCATGGATGTGGGCTCACGCAACGCCAACACATCAGTATAAGCTCCCGGACTAACGGAAGTACATGCCATGAAAACCAATAGGAAGCTCGAAAAATTCCAGCTCGGGGGGAAAGCGAGGCAGATAGGAGGAACGGGACGGGAAACCCTCAGCACATCATCATTAGAGGGACCAACAATCCCGAAGGATCCGTGATCAAGCGGGCAAAGGTCTACGCTGCAACAGAAGGGTAAATTCGGGGCAGCATGCCCCAGGACATCCTTGCATTCAGTGAAGAGGACTTCAAGACCTTGTCTCATCCACATAACGGTGCGCTGGTAATTTCATTTCTCTTAAGTAACATTCAAATTAAACGTGTACTCGTGGATCCAGGTAGCTCGGCCAACGTAATCAGGTCGAAGGTGGTAGAATAGCTCGAATTGCTCGATCAAATCGTACCTATCTCCCGAGTCTTCAATGGCTTCAACATGGCCGGCGAAGCATCGAAGGGGGAGATCACCCTCCCGGTCAACGTGTTCGATACAGTTCGAGACACCAAATTTCATGTCATCGAAGGTGACATGAGGTAGAATGCATTGCTTGGAAGGACATGGATACACAACATGAGGGCAGTACCGTCAACTCTTCACCAGAAGATAAAGTTTCCGACAAAAGACGGTATAAAAATGGTATATGGAGAACAGCATGCAGCGAAGAAGATGTTCGCGGTTGATGGGGAGGCACCAACTTCAATACCCTCCACCTCGGAGGAGCCGGAGAGCAAACAGACCCCCGAGAACGACGAAGAAGACTTCCTCGCCCCCCGAACCTTCATTGCCCCCGAAGAATCGGATGCAACAAAATCAATAGTTGAAGAGCTGGAGCAAGCTGTTTTGATCGAGAATCTCCTAGATCAGAAGGTATACCTGGGAACGGGATTAAACCCCAAACTCAGGAAAAAACTCATTCAATTTCTTATTAATAACTTCGATTGCTTTGTGTAGTCCCATTTAGATATGATTGGAATCCCGCCGGAAATAACCACCCATCGACTAACTGTCGACCCCAGGTTCAAACCGGTGAAGCAAAAAAGAAGACCTCAGTCCGAAGTAATACACGCATTCATCAAGGACGAGGTAAAAAATTGCTCAAAATAGGGTCTACTAGGGAGGTAAAATATCCCGAATGGTTGGCCAATGTGGTGGTAGTTCCCAAAAGGGGAATAAGTTAACAATGTGCGTAGATTATAAAGACTTAAAGAGAAGGTGCCCCAAAGATTCGTTCCCGTTTCCCAACATCGACCGCTTGATCGATGCCACGGCCGGCCACGAGGTCCTCACCTTTCTCGACACCTACTCGGGGTATAATCCAATTCAGATGAACCCCGAGGATAGGGAAAAAACTTCGTTCATCACGAAGTACGGTACGTACTGCTACAATGTGATGCCCTTCGGGCTAAAAAACGCGGGAGCCACGTACCAACGCCTAGTTAATAAGATGTTCGAACATCAAATAGCCACATCCATGGAAGTTTACATTGATGATATGCTAGTTGAGTCCCTGCGCGCAGAGGACCATTTGACTCATTTGCAGGAGACATTCGACATCCTCAGAAGCTACAACATGAAACTCAATCGCGAGAAATGTGCCTTCGGAGTGGCTTCGGGCAAATTCTTAAGCTTCGTGGTGTCAAACAAGGTGATTGAGATCAATCCCGATAAAATCAAAGCCATCAAAGAAATCGAGATGGTAAACAATGTGAAGGCCGTGCAACAGCTGACCGGGCGGATAGCAGCCTTGGGCCGATTCATATGGAGGTCATCAGACAGGAGTCACCATTTCTTCTCCTTACTAAAAAAGAAAAACAACTATGAATGGACTCCGGAATGCCAACATGCCTTAGAGGGGTTGAAGCGATACCTGACAAACCCACATTTACTCCACACCCCAAAGGAGGATGAAACGCTGTACTTGTACCTGGCCGTATCCGAAGTAGCAGTAAGTGGTGTGCTAGTTCGAGAAGAACAAGGTACGCAATTCCCAGTTAATTATTTAATTCAAACCCAGGAAGTTGCCGAAACCAAGTATCCGCACCTAGAAAAATTAGGTCTTGTATTGATAAGCGCATCTCGAAAAATAAATCCTTATTTTCAATGCCATCGTATTTGTGTTTTAACGACATATCCTCTTCGAAGCATATTTCATAAGCTCGAGTTATCAGGCCGACTGGCCAAATAGGCCATCGAACTCGGGGGGTACAATATCGAGTACCAACCCCGAACGGCTATCAAGTCCTAAATTCTGGAGGATTTTGTGGCCGACTTTGCGCCCTCCCTCGTACCCGAGGTAGAGAAAGAACTTCTACTAAAAATGGGCACATCTTCGGGGGTATGGACCTTGTTCACCAGCGGCGCCTCAAACGTGAAAGGATCCGGGCTCGATATAGTTCTGAAGCCACCTACGGGCGGCATGATTAGGAAATCTATAAAAACTGCAAAATTGACTAGCAACAAAGTCGTGTATGAGGATATGATTGCATGTCTGGAATTGGCCAAAGGCCTAGGAGCAGAAGTCATCGAAGAAAATGTGATTCCCTTCTGGTGGTAAACCAGGTAAATAGGAACTTCGAGGTTCGAGAAGACAGGATGCAAAGATACTTAGACAAAATTCAAGTTACATTGCACCGCTTCAAAGATGGACTATGGTACACATACCTCGAGAGTAGAATAGCAAGGCCGATGCCCTCGCAAACCTGGGATCGTCCGTCGAGGAAGATGACATACTCCCCGGGGTTGTTGTTCAGCTATCCAAATCAGTGATCGAGAAAGGCCATGCTGAGATCAACTCCACTAACCTGACATGGGATTGGAGAAACAAGTATATCGATTATTTGCAAAATGGGAAGCTACCCGCGGACCCAAAAGAGTCGAGGGCCCTGCGAACCAAGGCATCCCGATTCTAACTCAACGAAAATGGAACTCTATACAGAAGAACCTTTGATGGGCCCCTAGCAGTATGCATGGGACCAGGGGACACAGATTACGTGCTTTGAGAAATCCATGAGGGCGCCTGCAAAAATCACTTCGTCGCCGATTCCTTAGTCCGAAAGGTGATCAGAGCATGCTACTATTGGCACAACATGGAGAAGGACACCAAAGAGTTCATCCGAAAATGCGACAAATGCTAGAGATTTGCACCAATGATTCACCAACCTGGTGAACAGCTATACTCAATCTTGTCACCATGGCCATTCATGAAGTGGGGGATGGACATCGTCGGACCCCTACCTACGGCACCAGGTAAAGCTAGATTTATTTTATTTATGACTGACTGCTTCTCAAAATGGGTGGAAGCGCAGGCCTTCGAGAAGATAAGAGAAAAAGAATTCATCAACTTCATTTGGGACCATATCATGTGTCGATTCGGGATTCCCTCCGAGATAACATGTGATAACGGGAAGCAGTTCATCAGAAGTAAAGTAACAAAGTTCCTCGAAGACCATAAAATCAAGAGGATCCTGTCAACACCCTACCACCCATGTGCAAACGGTCAGGCCGAATCCACAAACCAGACCATCATTCAAAACTTGAAAAAGAAGTAGGAAAATGCGAAAGGAAAATGAAGAGAAATGCTGCCCGAAGTACTATGGGCATATCGAACAACTCCAAAATCAAGCACGGGAGAGACGACTTTCTCTCTGGTATATGGCTCTGAGGCCTTAATACCGGTCGAGGTAGGAGAGCCAAGCGCCAGATTTAGACATGCCACCGAGAGCTCCAACAACGAGGCCATGACTGCAGCCCTCGAACTGTTTGATGAAAAGCGGGAAGCTTCACTGGTCGGAATGGCCGCCCAAAAACAAAGAATCGCAAGGTACTATAACTGGAGAACAAATCTCCGACATTTCGGAGTCGGGGACTTAGTCCTAAGGAAAGTCATCCTAAACACTCGAAACCCTAATGAAGGGAAGCCAGGCCCGAGCTGGGAAGGACAGTACCGCATCCTCGGAGTAATCGGCAAAGGGTCATACAAGCTCGGTACCATGGAAGGCGAACAACTTCAAAGCAATTGGAACATATCAATGCTCAAACGCTATTACTGCTAGGGTGCCCGATGGAATACACCAGAACATCCTCTGACTCAAAGACCTTGGGTTTTAAAGCATGTAATGCACTCTTTTCCTTCGATCGGATTTTATCCCAAAAGGGTTTTATCGGCAAGTTTTTTAACGAGGCTACACCTATATGCTACCTAAGGAGAACTTAACAAGTATTCAAGGCTTCTCTTCAATCAACCTCGAATGTTGGGGGGCATCCCCTCACGAGATCACCTCCCCGAAGAAATCAAGATGAGCCAAAGAGGGTCTCGATAGAAAAATGATATATCGAGCCAAACGGTCAAATGAACCGTGTCCGCATAGAATAATCAAACCCTCGACGACGAGAACATGTATACTTTTACCAAGTAATCGAAGGAGTATCTTTTACCATCAAAATGCCTTGCACTTCAAAGAAGTTTGATATTATTACAAGGAACGGCCCCAGGGCCAGAAATTACCCGAACACTCGGGAACTGACAACAAAAACTTGAAGCAGTAAGACCTCTGCGCCGGAAACTTCAAGCTCATAAGCCCTCAACGAGGCAACATCAAGATTACAAGGAATGGCTCCAGAGCCAAAAACTTTCGATGTCTCGGGGACTATCGTCAAATGTCACCCCATCAAGCTATTAGAAACTCGAGGCCATAAGACCCCAAGCGGGCAGTCTCGAGCCCGAAAAGCTCTCCATAAGGTAATATCAAATCTGTAAGACCTCAAGCAAGGGATGAATTATACTTGTACCAAGTAACCTATCTGTAAGACTTCAATTAAGGCATGTTAAAATTTATAAGACCTTACAAAAGTCATAATCCCGATCTTAAAGTCAAGGCTATATATTCGGACTTGTAAGACCCCTAAAAAGGCATACCCTTGAAATAGACGCCGAGGCTACCTCACTGGGTGACTAAATGGCTACGGCCAAACACAATGACTACAGTCACAAGGCTCCGGCCAAACTAACGCGACTCGAGGATGCCCGACCGTCGCCATAAAATCACAGGCGCCAGCCTATACTAGAGGTCATACCGACCCAACGTGTAAGAGCCAAAGTGCCAGCTTATATTAGAGGTCGTACCGACTCAACGCGTAAGAGCCAAAGCGCTAGCTTATATTAGAGGTCGTATCGACCCAACGCGTAAGAGCCAAAGCGCCAGCTTATATTAGAGGTCGTACCGACCTAACGCGTAAGAGCCTAAGGGCCGGTTCAAATAGCCTCAGGGCCGACTTTTAGACCTAAAGATCGATGAACTTAAATCAAAACTTGACTCGCAGACTAAGCAAACAGTCAACTTCCGGCTGTTACAAATCGCTCTGCAGTAGCGGGAACCTAAGGGTTTAATGTAAGGTCAAAAATTTCGGACCAATTGCCAACAAGCATCACAGTTTATTCCTAAACAGGAAAGATGCGAAATGATGAATAACAAAAGGCTTCTTACGTATATATTAAAAGACCACAAAGGTACATTTACAAGGCCTATGCCAAAAGTCCTTACAAGGAAAAGAGCAAATAAAACCCTAATCTACCACCAGGGTTGTGCCTTTGACGGCTCCCTCAGAGGTTATGCCTTCAACAGCTCGGGCCTCGGCCCCCGGGTCTTCAACAGCCTCTTCCCCTTCGGGGATTATGCCTTCATCTTCATCATCTTCCCAGCCACTGCCCGACTTACCTTCAGAAGTAAGCAGGGCCTCAGCCTCCTCTTCTAGGATCTTCACCCTCTCAATCTCAGTGGATAAATTGACGCCCCCTACATGAACATCCTCGAGAGCCTGCCTCCGAGATTCTAACCAGGCATGATGTACGGCTCGAGTTAATTGATGCTCAGCCTCCTCGGATACCTTCTTGGCCTGAGCATTTGCAGCAACAACATCATCTTTGTATGAAGATATGAGCGCCACGGCTGCAGCCTAACCCCAGATAAAGCGACAACCAACCCAGTATGAAGATCTTTATACTTATCACTCTCCGCCCTCGCATCATGAAGTTGATGTACGACTGAGACCACCTTCCCCTGGAGGGCATCTCTCTCAGAGACTGCCTCACTCACGTGTCGTTTGAGTTCGAGAATTTCAGAGTCTCTGGCTCTGAGCTCCTCCCTCATTAGGACATCTTTCTTCTCAGGCTGCAATTATCAGCCCAAAGGTGTCAAAACACTAAAGTCGGGTAAGTATGTAGAAATAAACAAACAGTTAACTGCTCAATGAGGTGAGTCCTCTCTCGAGACGCCTCCTCCAAACAATCCCGAAGGCCATGGAATTCCTCCTCCTTCTTGATAGAAAGGGTTCTAAGCTCATCGACTTCCGAGGTAAGCTCCCTGCGCTCACCCTCGTAGCGAGTCAACTCTGCTCGAAACCTGGCCAAGGTCTGATTGTAAAGCACCTTGGCCTCAAACAATGAAAGAAAAAAAGTTAGAAAGACGAAGGTAGGGAGCCGAGCAGAATTTACAAAAAATTACCTGCTCACAAAGCCTGTCAATCTCACTAAAAATAAGTGAGGCATCAAGCTCAGGGTTTTTCTCGGACGCAGCGTAAATCCATTCAAGCGCATATTTATCTCCGACGGGTGCCCCCACATCGGAAGATCTTTTATTTTTGGCATCCTGCATCTCCCTCGGACTGGGTCAACCGGGGTCGTCTCTTGTTTCGAGAATGCTACAGAACTAGGCACCTCCGGACCACCTACCGAATGCACCTCAGCTCGAGGAATATTTTGGCCGTCAACTGGATCGGGGATATTACCCGATGCATCCTCGAAGGCCTCTTCAGCCTGAGGTAGGGCAACAATAGCACCAAGTGCCGATTTAGGGTCCCCCGGCTCGGTAATATATAGGACGGTCAGGTTTTCTCCTACCTCAGATACTATCGAGGAGTCATTTTTCTCCTCGCCATAAGCTCGGGGACTCCCCGATACTTCGGGAGTTAAGGCTCCTGAATCAGCCTTAGGTTCTCGCACTTTGACCTTCTTGGATTTCGGAGGCTCAGTCAACGATTTCGTTCATTTTTTCTTCTCAATGTCAGGTTTCGAGGTCTCTGCTTCCCCAGGCGGTGCTTCTGTCATTAAGGAGGCCTCTCCCATCCTATGCAAATACAAAATATAAACATGGGAAATGAGGGCGCGATCAATGATAATTCTTATGAGAAATTCAGTTACAGCAGAAATGAGGGCTCACCATGGTTCTTGGCATCCCATCGAGCCCTAGACAGGTAACGCCACACGCGCTCAACATATGGGCAAGTCGAATCTAAATGGCTAACCTAGCGTGAGAGATCCTTAACTGCGTCAGGATACACCGCGGCAGCTGCATCAGTGGAGAAAGTCAGTCCATGAGGAGAATAATCCAATAGGAAAATAAAATACCTAAAATAGCGTATCCACATACGTTTCATGTTCCACCTTTCGATGAACGGCATCTTCTCCACCGGAATCAGGTCCGAGGTCCTAACTCGGACATAACGGCTCATCCACCCTCGGTTCCCAACCTCGTCAGTATAAGCAAAAAGGCTTTTGAGGCCCGACATTGGTGCTTAATCAGGCCCCCGCGGAAGAGTCGGGGACTGTACATCCTGATCCAATGGTCGAGGGTGAAGGGCATCCCCTCAATCATGTTCGCAAAATATCTGATCATGTAAACAATGCGCCAAAACGACGGATGAATTTGGCCGAAAGTCACTTGATATCATCCGCAGAAGTCGAGGATCATGGGGTCTATTGAAGGCAAGGACGGCTCCATCAGGCAAAGAGTTAATGGATAGGTATACACACTAAGGAACCCGGCCTTGTATGTCGTTATATCCTCCCCCCGAGAAGGAATCTCCACTAGCACTGCTTCCCCCCAGCGGTAGTCGGTCTTCACCTTCTCGACGTCCGTTACTAAACTAATATATCGGGACATGGGTTCACATCGTCCCGGCTTCGAAGAAGGCTTGCCGACCTTGAAGTCGGAGGTTGTTTCGCAGGATCCTGGTATGCATTCCTCAAGGCGAGGGGGTACCGTGGCCTTGACCTTAGACAAGCATGAAGAAGAGGAAGGCACATCTCCCTGAGAGACCAAGGTGGAAGCCTTCGCCATTATTGTTAAATGGTTTCAGATGATATATTGTAATAGAGAAAGAATGCAAAAGAGGAATAAGAAGAACTCTTTTTGAAGGCTTGATGATACAATGGGAAATAAAGGGTAAAGGAAGAAGTATTTATAGAGTCCAATCATGCGCGTTAGAGCAGGCCAAAAGATAGCCAACCACTATTATCAATTCAAAGGCGTTTTGAGGGCTGTGCAGATGCGACCTTTAGACACCTTTTCAGTCGCATCAATCGCTTGATATAGATTAGATGACGTCATGATGAAAGTATCAATGAGGCAAGAATTCAAGTCTGTTTATTGTCGTTTTCACTCTAAGAAATGCGAGGACTATCTGTATACGGCTAAAATCGGAGAGCCCGATTTTATGACCATTATGACATTTCGCAGCCCGCCTCCAGAAGCCTCAAGGCATAGTTTGATGTTCAACCCCGAGGGTTCCCTATGCTCGACCTCGGGGCAGCATAAATCGGTGGCTACCATTGACAAGCGAGAAGTTCCCAAGGCACACGACCAAACACCTCTCCCCCCTCCCAAACCCTTGAGGCAGTTGGATGTTTAGAGGCTGATTGAGTCAAAATTACCAAATCCCCCTCTAAAGAACCTCGACTATTCCCTCAGATGTGCATTTTGTTCTGATGCTCCGAGGCACGAAATAGAAAAGTGTTGGCATTTGAAGAACGCCGCCTAGGAGCTCATCGATACAAACCAAATTGTGGTCCAGAGCCCGGAAACTCCAAACATCAATCAAAATCCACTGCCAGCCCATGCTGAAATGCATATGATTGAGATAATGTATAAGGATGGGGAGCCCGAGAAGCCTTCGAAGTCTGTCATGATGATCCGTGCCAGTGAAAGTACTTCAGTCAAAACTCCAATTGTTACAAATACAACATCTCTGACAGTTGAAGGGCTGACGGACAAGCTAAGCCCGCCCAATGTTAAACCTTCTGTATTAGTTGTGAATGGGTTCCCAGATGATGTTGACGCAAAGCAAGGAAAGACAAAAGTCGTGGTGCCGAGAGCAGCAAGTAAGCCTGTCATAATCATAGAAGTGGCCCGCACCCACCCTATTATTATTAATCATGTGACCCAGCTGCCGATAAATAACACCAAGGCTGTTCCATGGAATTACAAGCAAGTAAGAGTAACCTATAAAGGGAAAGAAGTGGAAGAGGAAGTTAATGAAACTCGAGGGTTGACTCGTTTGGGGAGATGCTTTACCATGGAATTCCAGGTACTAGATGTGGCCGTTTCCTACAATTTACTGTTGGGCAGGCCCTAGATACATGTTGCCAAAGCAGTTCCTTCTTCCCTACACCAGATGGTAAAGTTCGAATGGGACAGACAGGAGATCGTGGTGCATGGTGATGAGAACTTGTATGCTTACAATGATACCTCCGTCTCGTTTATTGAAGCCGAAGATGATAAGGGGTCGTGGGTCTACCAAGTTTCCGAAACAATGCCAGTTGAGAAGATTCCGAAGGGGGAGTGTATTCTAAGTCCAAAGTTAGCCTCCGCATCCGTCATGGTGGCATCTGAAATGTTGAAGAATGGTTTCGTGCCGGGCAAAGGTCTGGGCACATCTTTATAAGGTATCGTGCAGCTAGTGTCTTTACCTGAAAATTTGGGTACGTTTGGTCTAGGATTCAAGCCTAGAGGGGACGATGTGAAGAGGGCTAAAAGGTTGAAAAAGAAGGCATGGTCACTCCCTAAGCCTATCCCACGCCTCTCCCGGTCCTTCGTCATGCTAGGGGTCGTGAAGCGCCCAGTGTCAGCAGTCCCAAAGCCTATGGTCGACTTTGATGAAAAGCTGATTGAAAAGTTCCAGAGTCTATTTGATGAGGTGAACATGGTGGAAATTAGGGAAGGTTCCAGCAAAGCAGATGTGCAGTTTATTGGGCCAAAAGTGAAGCTTAACAATTGGAAGGCTACTCTTCTCCCTAATCGGAAGGAGTTTTTGTAGTTTGCTTTGTTTTCCATTCTGTTATATGGTTTATTCCAGGGTTGTAATCCAGATTTTTATTTTCGTTTGTTTTGATGTACAAACCCTTCTATCCTTTATTTTCAATGAAATGCAACTTTCCTTTTCCATTACTCCTGATAGTGTCATTTTTGTTTTTCTTTGTATAGTTCTTTTTATGATGGTTTCAATGACTTGACATGCATGAGAAATTTTCGGCCAAGTCTTAAAAGCCAATCTAACTTTGAAATAATAATCCAAGAAGTAGAGTGTCACGATGAAACAAAATATGATGAGGAAGCGGCATTGGAGGAAATTAGTAAAGAACTAAATCATTTTGAAGAGAAACCCAAGCATAATTTGAATGAAGTTGAAGCAATCAATTTAGGAGATTCAGATAATGTCAGAGAAACCAAGATAAGTGTACACCTAGAACCACAAATTAGGGAAGAAATAATCAAAGCATTGTTTGAATATAAAGATATTTTTGCATGGTCGTATGATGACATGCCAGGTTTGAGTACTGACATGGTAGTTCACAAATTGCCAACTGATCTGGCATTCCCTCCCGTCAAGCAGAAGTTAAGAAGTTCAAGACTGACATGAGTGTGAGGATCAATGAAGAAGTCACAAAGTAGCTTGATGCGAAGGTCATTCGGGTTACTCGATATCCCACTTGGTTAGCTAATGTTGTGTTAGTACCAAAGAAGGATGGTAAGACCAGGGTGTGTGTTGATTACCGTGATCTCAACAAAGCAAGTCCGAAGGATAACTTCCCATGCCAAATATCCACATTTTGATTGATAACTGTACTAAGCATGAGATCGGGTCTTTTGTGGATTGTTATGCGGGATATCACCAGATCTTAATGGATGAGAAAGATGCAGAAAAGACAGCGTTCATCACGCCATGGGGAACATATTGCTACTAGGTAATGCCATTTGGTTTGAAAAACTCTGGGGCAACTTACATGAGGGCAATGACTACCATATTTCATGACATGATACATAAGGAGATTAAGGTCTACGTAGATGATGTGATCATAAAGTCTGGGAAGTAGTCAGATCATGTGGAGGACTTAGAAAGTTTTTCCAAAGGCTCCGCAGGTACAACTTTAAGCTCAACCCAGCAAAATATGCATTTGGTGTCCCATCTGCGAAACTATTGGGATTCATAATCAGTCGGCGAGGTATTGAGTTGGATCCGTCGAAGATTAAGGCCATCTAGGAATTGCCACCGCCAACGAACAAGACTGAGGTGATGAGTATACTCGGGCGGTTAAACTACATCAGCAGGTTTATCGCTCAACTCACGACAACTTGTGAACCCATCTTTAAGCTGTTAAAGAAGGATGTCGCGGTCAAATGGACTGACGAGTGTCAAGAAGCATTCGACAAGATCAAGAGGTACTTGTCAAACCCACATGTGCTAGTTCTACCGGAATTTGGGAGACCTTTAATTCTTTATTTGACAGTCCTGGATAATTCGTTTGGTTGTGCGTTGGGCCAACATGATATCACTGGCAAGAAGGAGCAGGCCATTTATTATCTGATCAAGAAATTCACTTCTTAATAGATCAAGTATACTCTCCTCGAATGGAAATGTTGCGCCTTGACTTGGGTGGCACAAAAGTTGAAGCATTATCTGTCGTCCTACACTACTTACCTCATTTCTCGCATGGATCCTCTAAAGTATATCTTTCAGAAGCCTATGCCCGCAGGAAGACTTGCAAAGTGGCGGATTTTGCTCACAGAGTTTGACATCGTCTATGTGACTCGGACTGCAATGAAAGTCCAAGCTTTGGCCGATCATTTGGCCGAGAGCCCGGTGGATGAAGAGTATGAGCCGTTGAGGACCTACTTTCCTGATGAAGAGGTGATGCATATTGACGTGGCCGAGCAGGATGAAAAGCCAGGTTGGAAACTTTTATTTGATGAGGCCGCTAATATGAAAGGCGTTGGTATAGGAGATGTGCTCATTTCTGAAACATGGCATCATTACCCTGTCACAGCCCAGCTTCGTTTCTATTGTACCAACAACATGGCTGAGTACGAGGCGTGCATTTTGGGTTTGAGGTTAGTTGTAGACATGGGAGTCCATGAAGTACTGGTTTTGGGAGATTTAGATCTATTGGTGTACCAGATTCAGGGAGAATGGGAGACTCGAGATTTGAAGCTCATACCATATCGGCAATGTTTGCATGACCTTTGTCAACGATTCAGATCACTAGAGTTCAGGCATATTCCTAGGATCCATTATGAGGTTTCTGATGCTTTGGCTACTCTGGCATCAATGTTACACCATCCAGATAAGGCTTATATTGACCCTCTGCATATTCAAGTTCATGATCAGTATGCCTATTGTAATGTGGTTGAGGAGGAACTTGATGGTGAACCTTTGTTCCATGATACCTGGGAGTACATCAAGATGGGGGTGCATCCGGCACAGGCCACGGGTGATCAAAAGAGAACAATTCGACGCTTGGCTAGTGGGTTTTTCTTAAGCGGGGGAGTTTTGTACAAGCGAACCTCAGATCTCGGATTGCTGAGATGCATAGATGCTAAACAAGCTTCGACCATCATGGCCGAGGTGCATTCCGGAGTTCGCGGGCCGCATATGAGTGGTACGTTCTAGAAAAGAAAATTCTTCGAGCAAGTTATTACTAGCTCACCATGGAATGAGATTGCATTAGCTTCGTGCGCTAATGTCATCAATGCTAGGTACATGGTGATTTGATTCATTCTCCGCTATCGGAGTTGCATACGATGTCCGCACCTTGGCCCTTTGTTGATTGGGGCATGGATGTCATTGCAGCCATCTGATGAAAGAGGTATGGCAACAGTTCAAGATTATACATCAAAATTCCACCCCATATTGCCCAAGGCAAATGGAGCTGTTGAGGCGGCCAACAAGAACATAAAGAAGATATTTCGAAAGATGGTGCAAGGTTCTTGACTGTGGCATGAGAAGTTTCCTTTTGCTTTGCTGGGTTATCGCACTACTATTCACACTTCAGTAGGTGCAACTTCTTATTCGCTAGTATATGGGACTGAAGCGGTTATACCCGCGGAAGTCGAGATTCCATCCCTTCGGATTGTCACTGAAGTTGAAATTGATAATGATGAGTGGGTCAAAACCCGATTGGAGTAGTTAAGTCTGATTGATGAGAAAAGACTGGCGGCAGTATGTCATGGTCAATTGTATCAAAAGAGAATGGCAAGAGCATACAACAAGAAGGTGCATCCCCGGGAATTTGAAGTAGGTCAGCAGGTATTGAAACGCATCCTGCCACATCAAGCTGAAGCTGAAGTTAAGTTCGCCCCAAACTGGCAGGGGCCGTTCATTGTAAAAAAAAGTGTTGCCAAATGGTGCTTTGTATTTAACAGATATAGAAGGCAAATGTGTAGATATGGCTGTTAATTCTGATGTAGTCAAGAGATGTTATGTATGATTTCTTTGGCTTGTCGTCAACTGCGTTGTTTGTATTTGGCATGTTTCAAAGATTGGAATGACGAAGGGATTTTATTCTGCTATCCAAACACTTTATCCTTTGTTACCCCTTTTTGAGCCTTATTTATTTTCTTTCATACCCCTTTTTTGAATCCGAAGTAGAGCTTAAGGATAGAGAAAAAGAAGAAAAAAAGAAAGAAAAAGAAAAAGAGAAAAGAAAAGAGAAGAAAAGAAAAGAAAAAGAAAAGCAAAAGAAAAAGTAACAAAAACAAAGCAACTCTTGTGTCTTGAATTACGTTCGACCTGATTCCTTTTAAGGATACGTAGGTAGCCTCACAGTTCGGTCCCATAAAAAAAGTCCAAAATTCCCCAGACTCAAAGAAACTGGGGAAGAAGTTGTGGTGTTGCGAAAGATCCGATTTCAAAAGTTGTAATTTTGAACCCTTTTTCTAAACTGTTTTGAGTCTGCATGCCTCCTTTCCTTTCCAACCCCATCCAAAAGCCTACATTACGGTCCAAAGAAAGACATTCCGACCAATTTTCGAAAAATGCCAAGTCAAACGAGCTAGAGGCATAATCCACATCATGGGTAACACTTCCGTTCGTGGGCACAAGGAAAATGAATAAATGAGAGATTCTTACTGGTGAAAACCCTTACGGGCACCGTAGGGCGATGGAAAGCTAAGAGAAAATTAAAATGAGAGAGTCTTATTGGTGAAAACCCTCGTGAGTACCATAAGGCAACGATGAGTTGAGAGGTGGACAAATGAGAGAGGTTTGCTGGTGAAAACCCTTCAGGGCACCACAAGCCGAATCAGGTTTGTGGCTTTGCAGAGAGATTGGATTATGGGGATCCCGGTCATAAAGTATGAAGAATGGTCATGAGATTGTTTGAATGGACTGGGCTGATTAATCCGAAATGCATGTCATGATCATTGGTGCCGACTGCTTCACTTAGATCAGTCTCTTTTCCATTCTTCCTCAAACAGTCATCCTGGTTTAAAATTTCCTTCTTTATCTCTAATTCTCAAAGTCACTTCGTTTCATTTTCTTGTGGGCCTGCTTCTCTAACTCTTTCTCAAAGGTAGCCTTGTTAAACAACCAAGAAAGGATTTCAAAGCCTATTACCAACTTTCAATTGCATAAAGCAAAAGGCCGGCCAGAGTGATTCACAAATGGCAAGATTTAGAATAAGCAATAAAGTTTTGATGGGAGTTCAAGTGGTCAAATGGCTCACGAGTTTTGAGGAAGTGATAACTAAGGATTCTAGTTCATTTTATACTTCTTTTTACCTGAGTTTGGATTAAAAATGTATACAAATAGTCCCAAAGGCTTACATGTTGTACTTGTTTGCAGGGTTTGGTCAAGAAAGTGACAAGAAGTCAAAACCAGCTCAAAAAGGAGTGAAACCTACACAAGTACCAAGAACAAGTCAAAGAACTGTTGCAGCATAAAATCCACTACAGCTGCAACAAACCCACCGCGGCCGCGGTCCATTTAGTGCTGTCCGCGGTGGAGAAGTTCGGAGAGGTGCAATCCTGGGGGTTTTAAGCAATGTGGTCCGCGGAAGAATCTTTGCGGCCGCAGTAGCCTCACCGCGGCCGCAGACAATTTGTTTCGGTCTGCAATGAGGAGATTTAGAGAGCTCAGGACTTTTGAAGTTTCAAGACACCACAGCCGCAATCCATTTTATGCGGTCCGCGGTGAAGCCACCGCGGCCGCGTTGTAATTTTTGCGGTCCGCGGTGGACAGATTCAGAAAATGAAAAGTCAAGCCAAAAAGCCTCACTGCGACCGCGGTGCATTTTTCGCGGTCCGCGGTATCTCTATCAGGGGTATTTTTGTCCAGAAAATTCGGCCTTATAAAAATACTTGTTTTTCATATTTGTAGGGTGTCTTTATCTTAGCTGAGCATGTGAAAGGTGGTTTTAGCCTATGTTGAGTAATTTTATAGCTGGTTTAACATTGAATCTTCAAATCTTAACTTGTAATTATATTTTATGGGTTGTTCTTCATCTAAATATCTGATTTCTCCCATTATAATGAGTAGCTAGACCCATTAGCTAGGGTTGTGGCTCAACCCTAGTGTGGGTATTTGATTGGTCTTTTGTTCTAAGGCTTAGGTGTTTATGGGTGGTTGATATTTGGACTGATATGTGTTATCCATGTTGATTAGTGGTTGCAAACACTAATTTGTGCGTATTTGACTTGGGCTCTTCTTGAGAAAGAGAGCTTGAGTCTAGGAAAATCAGTTCAACAAGTAATTGGGGCGTATTCAAGAGATTGATAGCAACAAATAAAGGGTTAAATCTAGAGATAGTAATACCCGACTTGAGACTATATTACTTGCATAATTAGGACACCCATTTGATCTTGAGAAAGTCAGTTAGGGCAAAGTCACTCAAGCTACCGAGAGGTATAGAGTGAGTAGTGTCGTGCATTGGCTATATCGCGATCCCACACATAACAACTTTGCCTTAGGCTTTAGAACCCGTCAAGTAATCACCTAGGAGAAAGTCACTCCCTAGTGCCTCGTTAACCATTTAGAAAACCTTACAAGCATTCATACTTAGCTTAATTTCATATATCATTAGCATAAAATTAGAAGTAACAAACAAACAAATATGATTGGAAGTGTAATCAAGAGCACTACGCACTGCTAGATTAGATAGAAATCCAACTCCAATCATTGTTGTAGCTACCTGTGGATTCGATCCCGACCTTCTCGGGTAAAAGCTGCATCGACCGCTCTTGCCACTTTATAGTGGTGTAGGGTTGGACCCGATAACTTTTTGGCGCCTATTTCGGGGAGCTAACGGTTTTGGCTATCTATCTAAATAGTTTTGCGTATTGTTTTTCTTTCCTTCTGTGATACTAATTTGTGTGTGACGCTAATTCAGGTATAAAATGGCGACAAATAACAACAATGACCCTCTTGGAAACGTGGTTCCGGGGAAGGAGGTTGATGATAGCGGTGAAGATGAGGTGCCTCTTGTATCTCAAGGACAAAGGAGAGGCTGACAGGCTAATGATAATAATATTCCAGACCCTCCCCCGCCACCTCCCAAAGCTGTACCTCGAGTGCTTCCCAACCATGGATATGCTAGTGCAATTGTCCTACCCCGGATCCGGGCGGGCAATTATCAAATTACCATCGTGATGTTGGCATTGTAGGAGCAGCGGGGGTATTTCACTGGTGCTCCCAATCCAAATTCTTACAAGCACCTTAAAGGATTTGTTGATACATGTTGGGGAGCAAGCAAATGAACGTGTCCGAGGATGCCTTGCAGTTGAGATTATTCTCTTTCTCTCTTCAAGGGAAAGCGTTGGGTTGGCTGGAGAGACTCCCCAACCACTCAATCCATACATGGGATGAGTTGGCGGATAAATTCATTGCAAAGTTTTTCTCGCCGGGTCACATGACAACCTGAGGGATGAAATCTTAGCTTTCAAACAGGAGCCCAACGAACCACTACATGAGATATGGGAGCGATACCGGACAAAGTAAAGGAATGCCCAAATAATGATATGACCGAGGCAATGATACAACAGACATTTTACCAAGGCATTAACACAACAAATCAGTGGATAGTGAATCAACCAGCTGGGGGCAATTTCATGAACACGCCGTATGATCAAGCTTGTGAGGTATTGGATGAGATGGAGGACACTTCTTCCGCTTGGCAAAGTAGAGAAAATGTGCCACAAGGTGACCCCACGGTCATTCACTTGCACAAAGAGCTCCATGATCATGGGCGGGTAATAGCAGAACTGACAACAACAATGAACCAGCTTGTAAAGGCACAATTACAACAGGTTCAAACTCCACGACAAGTGAATGCTATGGAGGGTGTCAACATGTTAGTGAACAAAAGAAGACAAAGAGGGAAAAAAACCAAGGGAATTTGGATCAATATGAACAAGATAGTGGTGGGTTCCAAGATGATGAGTACGATGAGCAGAATGAAGAAGTGCAATACGTGAACAACTATCAAGGACAAAGGGGCAATTCTTCTAACCAACGGCAACAATGGAGATCCCAAGGCAATTGGGGAAATCAACAACAACAAGGGGACAATAATTGGGGGAACAATAACCAAAATCCAATTGGGGCAACCAGAACAATAATCAAAACAATCAGGGTAATTGGGGTAACAAAAACAACAACTGGGGTGGAAACAACAATCAGGGTGGTTGGAACAATAGCAACAAGGGAAATCGGGGGCAAGGCTTTCAATGGCCCCTGATGTATCAACAACCGAACAATCCACCGCCATTTCTATCCCAGTCCTAGTTCATCCAACAACGACATGGGGAAAATCGAAATGATGTTTGAACAGATGATGAAAAAGAATGCTGACTCCGATGCTCAGTTGGCATCTCACAATACTTCAATTAGAAACTTGGAGGTTCAACTAGGCCAAATCTCACAATCCTTGAATACTCGCCCTAAGGAGGCTCTACCTAGTGATACGGTAGTTAACCCGAAAGGTGGGAACAATACCGGGCATGCAATGGCGGTAACTACAAGAAGTGGACGAGGCGGTGATGTGAATACCTCCAAACAAAAAGCAATTTTGAGTGATGAAGTTGAGTTGCAAAAGGATGACATCCCTTTGGTGGTTGAGAATGTGATAGATAAGAACTTAAATGAAGAAGTGAGGATTGATATCAAAGATACCGAGGTGGAAACTCGGGATGACGTGAACCCGTCTAGGGAACACATAATAGACATGCCGGAAACGGTTGTGCCTAAAGCCAAGGCTCCTTTGCCAAGTCCACCTCCACCCTATCCTCAAAGGCTTGCGAAGCAAAAAAATGAGAACCAGTTTAAGAAATTCAATTACATGATGAAGAGCTTATCCATTAATGTGCCTTTGGTGGAGCCTTTAGAACAAATGTCGGGTTACGCTAAATTCATGAAAGACTTGGTGGCAAAGAAAAGTTCCATGAATTGTGAAACTATCAAGATGACCCACCAAGTTAGTGCTATAGTGCATTCAATGGCTCCGAAGCTAGAAGATCCCGGTGCTTTCACCATTCCTTGCACCATTAGGAGTACAGACTTTGCAAAAGCTCTATGTGATTTGGGGGAAAGTATCAACTTGATTCCCTACTCAGTTTTCAAGACTCTGGGTATTGGACAACCGCAGCTGACTTCCATGAGATTGTAAATGGCGTATAGATCAATAAAGAGACCCTTGGGTATAATTGATGATGTTCTTGTCCGGGTGGACAAATTTATCTTGCTGGCTGATTTTGTGATTCTCGACTGCGAGGTCGATTCTGAGGTGCCTATAATATTGGGTAGACCTTTCCTTTCAACTGGGAAGGCCTTAGTTGATGTGGAAGCAGGGGAGCTCACCTTCTAGGTGGGTGATAAAATGTGGTCTTTCATGTGTGTAAGTCAATGAAGCAGCCCAACTGTACTGAAGTGTGCTCGTTCGTGGATCTTGTCACGGTAGTGATAATTGATGGTACTAGTGCAATGATCAATGGGGAGGACCCTCTAGAGGTGGCATTGTTGAATCTTGATGTAAATAAGGATGAAGGCCGGGTGGAGTGTGTTAATGCTTTACATGGAATGGGCTCTTACTCTTATGAGCTTCGGAAGCGATCTTTGGATCTTGAGAATAGGATGACTCCACCAACAAAGCCCTCAATTAAGGAACCTCCCGTGTTGGAGTTGAAGCCATTGCCTCCACACCTCAGGTATGAATTCTTAGGCCCTAGTTCAACTTTGCCAGTTATTCTTTCCTCTTATCTTACTAACATGCAGGTAGATGCCAGATTGGCGGTGCTCCAAAGATGAAAGAAGGCAATTGAATGGACCTTAGCTGATTTTCGGGGGCTAAGCCCCGCCTTGTGTATGCAGAAGATTAATCTTGAAGATGTGGCAAAGCCCTCCTTGGAACATCAAAGGAGGTTGAATGAGGCAATGCAAGAAGTTGTGAAAAAGGAGGTGATCAAGTGGTTGGATGTCGTGGTTGTGTACCCCATCTCTGATAGTTCTTGGACTTCGCTAGTGCAATGTGTGCCGAAAAAGGGTGGTATGACTGTGGTTACCAATGCGCAAAATGAGTTGATTCCTACCAGGACTGTCACCGGAGGAGGGTGTGCATGGATTACCGCAAGTTGAACAAAGTGACCCGCAAGGATCACTTTCCATTGCTTTTTCTTAACCAGATGCTAGATAGACTTGCTGGGTGTGCCTCTTACTGTTTCTTGGATGGGTATTCTGGGTACAACCAAATTTTGATTGCTCCGGATGATCAGGAGAAGACCACCTTCACTTGCCCATATGGTACCTTTGCCTTTCCTAGGATACCATTCAGGTTGTGTAATGCAGTGGCTACATTCCAGCGGTGTATGATGGCCATATTTACCGACATGGTGGAAGACATTTTGGAGGTGTTCATGGACGACTCTAATATTGTGGGTGACTCGTTTGATGAATGTTTGAAGAGTCTTGATAGGGTGTTGGACCGGTGTGAAGAAACCAATCTTATGCTCAACTATGAAAAATGCCACTTCATGGTTGAGGAGGGCATAGTCCTTGGCCATAAAATCTCAAAGCACGGTATAGAGGTGGACAAAGCTAAAATTGAGGTGATTTCAAGGCTCCCTCCCCCTACTTTTGTCAAGGGGTTAGAAGTTTTCTTGGGCATGCGGGGTTCTACCGGTGATTTATCAAAGACTTTTCGAAGGTAGTGAATCCTTTGTGCAAACTTTTGGAAAAGGATGCGAAGTTCGTGTTCAACGAGGAATGCATTACAGCTTTTGAACTCCTCAAGTACAAGTTGACCACCACTCCTATTATTACCGCACCTAATTGGAGCTTGCCTTTTGAGCTCATGTCTGACGAGAGTGCTGTTGCGGTTGGGGCGGTCTTGGGTCAAAGAGTGAATAAAATGTTTCACCCGATGTATTATGCGAGCAAGACAATGAATAATGCTCAAGTGAATTACACGGTCACTGAAAAAGAGTTGTTGTCTATTTTGTTTGAAATTGAGAAATTTCGGCCGTATCTCTTGGGAGCCAAGGTCATAGGTCATACCGATCATGCCGTACTCCGATATTTGATGACGAAGAAGGATTCCAATGCTAGGCTGATGCGATGGGGTCTTGTTACTTCAAGAGTTTGATTTGGAGATTGTGGACCAGAAAGGGTGTGAAAACCAAGTGGAGGACCACTTGTCCCACTTGGAGGAGGAGGGGAGGCCTTGCGATGGCCTAGAAATCAATGATTCATTTACCGATGAGCAACTCCTTTCTTTGTCGGTGAATGGTATACCATAGTTTGCGAACGTTGTTAATTTCCTTGTGACTGGAATTGTCCCGTGTGAGCTCTGTTCTAACCAAAGGAAGAAGCTTAAACGGAATAGTTTGGACTTCTATTTGGATGAGTCGTACTTGTTCAAGATCTGCATTGATGGTGTGATTCGGAGGTGTGTCCCGAAGGAGGAGCAATTGAGTATCTTAGAGGCTTGTCATTCCTCTCCCTATGGTGGTCATCATGGTGGGGCGAGGACAGCTTCAAAGGTTCTTAGTTGTGGGTTTTACTGGCCAACTTTGTACAAAGATGCAAGTAAACTTGTGAAGAGATGCGACTAATGTCAAAGAGCGGGGGGAATTTCGAAGAAGGATGAGATGCCTCTCAACACTATTCTCAAAGATGATATTTTTGATATGTGGGGCATTGGTTTCTTGGGCCCGTTTGTTAGTTCATGTGCCAACACTTACATTCTAGTGGCAGTTAACTATGTTTCAAAGTGGGTTGAGGCCGTGGCTTTACCCAATAATGAGGCCTGAAGTATTGTTGCGTTTATCAAGAAGAGTATTTTTACTAGGTTGGGCACTCCGCGAGCAATCATAAGTGATGGGGGTCTCATTTTTGCCATTGAGCTTTTGACACTTTGCTTGCAAAGTGCGGTGTCAATCACAAAGTGTCTACGCCTTATGATCCTCAATCGAGTGGCCAAGTTGAAGTCTCAAACGGGGAAATCAAGAGTATTTTATCAAAGACGGTCAATGCAAATAGGACCGATTGGTCAAAGAAATTAGATGATGCACTATGGGCTTATAGGACTGCTTACAAGACTCTGATTAGTATGTCTCCGTACCGGTTGGTGTTTGGGAAAGTTTGCCATCTACCGGTCGAGTTAGAGCACAAGGCCATATGGGCTTTGAGGAAGCTAAATCTTGAATGGGATGTGGTAGCAAATCTTCGGGTGGAGCAACTTAATGAACTTGATGAATTCCCATTTCATGCCTACTCTAGTTCGTCCTTGTACAAGGACAAGATGAAGTATCTGCATGACAAGTATGCTCGTGGCAAGGAGTTCAAAGTGGGTGATTTGGTTCTCTTGTTCAATTCTCGGTTACGTCTGTTTCCGGGAAAGCTTAAGTCGAAATGGAGTGGACCTTTTGAAGTGGTGCTTGTGACTCCGTTTGGTGCACTTGACTTGAAAAACAAAAATGGAGAGATATTCAGAGTTAATGGTCACAGAATCAAGCACTATCTTGGCGAGATTGATGACAGCCACGTGGTGACAATGATCTATCTAAAGTGATTTGATGGTAACCTGCGTCGTGCCGCAATGTTAAATCAGGCGCTTCTTGGGAGGCAACCCATGTGTCTTTCTTTTTGTTTTTCTTTGATTTTCTTTTTAGTGTACGATTTTCTTTTGCACTAACTGGTTGTGAGATGTATGTAGGGTTGTTTTGATGCAGTGCAGGACCAAAATTGACAAAAATTGGAGCACTCTCTGAAGATTAGGACTGCTGCCGCATTGCATTTTTCGCGGCCGCAATGGCCTTATTGCGGGGGCAAAATTTCATTGATGTCCGCAGTGTTGAATGGTCAAAACTGGAGGTTCTCTGAAGTTGTCACCGCGGCCGCAATGCATTTTCTGCGGTCCGCGGTGCCCTACTTGCCAGTTTTTCATGTGGTTAAGTACGTGGTCCGCGGTGCATTTTATTCGAACCGCAGTGGGTAAGTAGCATGGGTCCCAGGTCCTTTCTCTATAAATAGGACCTCAGGCCCTCATTTACACTTTTCGCTCATCTGCTCTCTAAAATCCTTGAGTGCACAATTTTAAACACCGATTCTTAATCATCTGCATTGCATCTCATCTCTGGTACTTCAAATTTTTCTTAGTCTTTAATTTTGTTTTAATTTGTTAGTTCGTAGTTCTTCTTCTTCCGTTTTCCTTCAGTTTTTAACTTAGGGTTCATAATATTGTTTAGATTAAAATTAATTAGTTAAATATAATGATCGACTACCTAGTGGGTTGATAATATGTGGATTAAGGCTAAAAATGAGAGAAATTTTGAAACCCTAGGTTGGTGTTGCTGAGTATGCCTCTCCGTGACCGCGAAGGTTTTTCCGCAGTCCGTGGTGGTAGAATTTAGAGGGGTCAAATTTAAGGACCGCGGCCGCGGTTGATTTTCGCGGTCCGCGGTCTGTGGTGCCTTACCGCAGTCGCACATCATTTCTTGCGGTCCACGGTGCCCTGAATCAAAGAGTGGGTATTCTGAACCCCACTCCACTGCGGTTTGCGGTGCAATTTTATGCGGTCCGCAGTGGTACCTTTGCCGCCGCAGTGTTTTTTATGCGGTTTGCAGTCAGCTATTTTCTTCATATTCTTCACTGATTGTTCTGGTACTATGATACTAACAAACACTAAATGAATTCTCCTTGCAGACAATGGTTAAATCACGAGGCGGTGGTGACAAACAAAAGGAAAAGGAGAATCCTCCCGGGGAAGTGGACGAGGAATGATAAGGTTGACTCCACAAGTTCGGAAAGCAATTGGAGATACAAGAAAACAAATCGAGGCTGCAGATAGAGCTGCTTCCCATTTAGAGGGAAGTGAGTATGTACCCTCCCGAGAGGCATCTGAGTCTGATTGAGTGCCAGAGTACGTACCTAACTTCCCGGTGAGATTGAGATTGAGAAATGAACCTACCCCTTCAGGCTCTCCTACTGCACAAGCTTGAATTCTAGTATCTTCTGAGTCGTCTGAGGGCTCAGCTGAGAGCAGTGATTGTGCATCCTCTACTTCACCTACTGCTTCATCACCTGGAGAGGATCCCGTCGACGATCAGGTTCAGGATGAAGAGGGAGGGGGTGTACCCCATCCCGGGGGTGCGGAGAGAACTAGAAACCCCGAGGTGTGGAGAAGAAGATTTGTCAGTGAGATTTCTTACCACAAGTTCAGAGAGTGGTGGCCCAAGAGGAAATTTATTATTGAGCGCCAGTTCATAGAGAGGGATCTCCTGCCTCACCACCCTAATGTGAAGAGGCAATTCAGAGAATGAGTGGGGTGGGATTACTTCACCAGCAGGGTACCAGAGGCAAATGAGCACCTAGTCAAAGAGTTTTATGCCAATGTTGCCCACATTAAAAAGGGCACTAATGTGACTAAGGTGTGAAATTTGAAAGTACAGTTCGATGGAAAGAAAATCAATGACTACCTAGGCTTTATGGAGGAAGATGAATCCCTATACTTAGAGAAGGTAGCATTGGATAAGGCAGCCCGTCCGTGGATGGCCGAATACCTGGCACTCACGTGCACCACCCCATCTTGGTTTACATCAGGGGTTCAAATTCTAAGGAATACTTTAAACTTCGAGGCAAAGGGGTGGGAGACATTCGTATGCAGCAGGCTGGACCCCACTACTCATGAGAACTCTCTGCCTGTCCCCCGGGCAATATTGGTGGCTTCTATCATGGCGGGGTACCCGATTAACATCGCGAATGTTAGGTCTAGAGTGATCACACGGGTGGTCAATGAAGCTGATAGATCATACCACTACCCCAATTTCCTGAAAATGTACTTTGAGGACCAGGAGGTGGAGAAAAGGAAGTTTGATGTGAAGGTGAAACCAAAGATGCCTTTTTCCTGGTACAGCCTAAAGGGTGATGACAACCCCAAAACCAAAGATCGCAAAAGGAAAAGCCACTATTTCTACTGGCCAGTCTAAAGAGCCAGTAGTAGTAGTCCTTTCTGCTCAGCCTCCCACAGCTACACTAGATATTGCCCCAGGACCCTCTACTTCCACAGCTCCAGATATTCCCTCATCCACAGCCTACCCATTGAATGCCCACCGTTTGAGCTAAGCACTTGCCAGTATCAACAACTGGATGCAGGCAGCTACTTCTAAGCTTTCTGTGCTTTCTAGCTCGGTGGCAGCGCAGTCCGTACCCCCACAGCCACAGGTTCCAACTTCGGTGGAGGAGACACTCAAAGAGCTTTTGGACAGCCAGAAGAAGCTCTTGGGCAACCAGCAGTTGATATTGGAGGCTGTAGGTGCTCATGGAAAGGCATTAAAGGAGCTGACAAAGGAGACAAAGAAGCTAAGAAAGACTAGAGCCTCCAAGGAGTCTGTAAAGGAGTTAAGGGTAGAACTGGAGAAGATGAAGGTTGTTGATCACTTACCATTGGATCTTCTATTGCATGACCCGCTTCCAGCAGCTCATACTGAGCCGGTACAGGAGTTGGAGAGGGCACCAAAGAGGAGGAGAGTGATCCCCTAAGAAGATGATGCAGTCATTGAGTTGGAGGACCCGCAGGGAGATTCTTCTACCCAGCCTCAGATCTCAGACGAGCCTCAGGTCCCAGGGCAGGCACATGTTACAGGGATCCAGTCACAGGTTCCCGAGCAATCAGAGGACCCAGGGACCCAGGCTCATGATCCCATGCAGATGGAGGACCAATAGGGAGTTTTCTTTACTCTCTATCTTCTTTTGTTTTGTTGAGCTTATTTTTGGCTAGTTAGCATTGAGGACAATTCTAGCTTTCATTTGAGGGGGTAGCCCTATTTTGATGATTTTGGATTGTAAATATGATACTATTTTCATTTTTATTATGCTTTTTCACTTTTGGTATGTATATAATTTTACTAGTTTATTTCACTTTTCGTATTTTGCAACCTTGGTCTGTATATAAAGTTCCTTTCTGATGTATATATTCATTCCCTCCTATGTATATTCGTTTAAATCCCCTATTGTACATATTCAGTTTATTCTCCGCATTTTCTTTCGTAGCTTCTCATTTTATTTTCGTAGCTTCTTATTTTGAGTTATTCGTTCAATAAGCCTTTGGTTTTCTTAATGCCACGGTTCTTTCGGAAGGTGGGATTTGTGTGAACCAGGTGGCTCTTCCCGATGATGGATGGCATGACAACCTTCTTAAGGGTTTGAGTCTGTTTTCTTTTGTTTTTGTGTAAATAGTAGCTAGTAAGTAATAGTGCCTTAGGCAAAGCTTCACTTGGGCCTAACACATTTGCCTTTGATCTTATGGTCAAAAATAAATTGGTGTGTATAGGATGGTGATAGTTGTGACCTTGAGACTCTTGTGTTGGCCGACAATCATCAAGTGGTTTTCGGGACCATTTGTGTTGCTCAAATCTTAGCTAAGGTTGTTGTGGGTCCCCGACTCTGTCTCTTTAGCAATCATATAGCTTGTGTGGTGATAATTTTAATTGCAAGTCCAAGTCCCGTGCCATTGAATCTAGAACTTGCCATGAATGTTTGTCTAGGCAAAATCCTAAGTGTAGTTTGACTTGAGAAGTGATTATAGGCTCTCCTTGATCCGAATGGTATCCTGAACACATACATAGCCTACCAATGATAACATCCCTAGTCAACCCCTTTGAGCCATAGCCCTTTTTCTTTTAAAAAAAAACATGTTACAAGCCTTTACCCATTCTAAAAAAGACCCTCTCTTGGCACCCAATCTTTCCTTAGCACATGGCAAAAGCATAAGTTTGGGAAGAGAGACGAGGAATGCAACAAAGTGTACCAAAAAAGGAATGAACAATGTAGAAGAAATGAAGGGATTCAAATAAAAGGCGTGGAAGGTTTAGAAAGGAGAAAAAGGTTTTGAAATAATCAAGAAAGAGTGACAGTGTGTCTCTCTAACCCCTAAGAAAGAAATAAATGACTCAAAAAGTCAAGAGAATGTGTGCCAAAATGAAGCAAATGAAGTGTTTAAGGGAAGATGAAACCTACTTAGACCAAATATGTCCTACCCTGAACCAAAATCCTTCAATTGTATCCCCACAAAAGCCCTATATGATCTTGAGTTGAATAAAGCTTGCATTAGTGGTGGCTCACATAAGGGGCAAGCTTATAGTACTTAGAGCCGGACTTTTGACCTTTCTTTGAGAGAGATGACTGTGTTTCCAAAATCCTCGTTCTGAGTGCTACAATCTAAAAGTGAGGTTTTGCTTAAGGGAGAGTGAGGAGTATGAGATTGGGTTCCACAATGACCAAAGTGGTAGAAAGAGTTTCCTTGATGAGTTGAGTCAATTCTCTATGCTTTTGTGTCGCACTAAAACCACAGTGTTTAAAACGTTGAATGTCGTTAATGATTCATTTGAATTGAGGGAAATTGTTAGTCCCAATTGATGCTAGATGAGGTCACTTTAGGTCAGCTGAATTTTCTTGGCATTATCCTTAAGGAGGTGGGACTTATTTTGTTTGCTTGAGGACACGCAAAAGCATAAGTTTGGGGGAGTTGATAACTAGGGATTCTAGTTCATTTTATACTCCTTTTTACTTGAGTTTGGATTAAAAATATATACAAATAGTCCCAAAGGCTTACATGTTGTACTTTTTTACAGGGTTTGGTCAAGAAAGTGACAAGAAGTCAAAACCAGCTCAAAAAGGAGTGAAACATGCACAAGTACCAAGAACAAGTCAAAGCACTACTGTAGCATAAAATCCACTGCAGCTGCAACAAACCCATCGCGGCCGCAGTCCATTTAGTGCGGTCCGCAATGGAGAAGTTCAGAGAGGTGCAATCAAGGGGGTTTTAAGCAGTGCGGTCCGCGAAAGATTCTTTCCGGCTGCAGTAGCCTCACCGTGGCCGCCGACCATTTGTGGCGGTCCGTAAAGAGGAGATTCATAGAGCTCAGGAATTTTGAAGTTCTAAGACACCGCGGCGCTTGCAGTCCATTTTATGCGGTCCACAGTGAAGCAACCGCAGCCGTGGTGCAATTTATGCGGTCCGCGGTGGCCAGATTCAAAGAATGAAAATTCAAGCCAAAAGCCTCATTAGCTGCTGTGCATTTTCCGCGGTCCGCAATACCTCCGTCAGGGGTACTTTTGTCTAGAAAATTTGGCCTTGTAAAAATACTTCTTTTTCAGACTTTTACGGTGTCTTTATCTTAGCTGAGCACGTGAATGGTGGTTTTAGCCTATGTTGAGTAATTTTATAGCTGGTTTAACATTGAATCTTCAAATCTTAACTTGTAATTATATTTTATGGGTTGTTCTTCATCTAAATATCTGATTTCTCCCATTATTATGAGTAGCTAGACCCATTAGCTAGGGTTGTGGCTCAACCCTAGTGTGGGTATTTGATGGGTCTTTTGTTCTAAGGATTTGGTGTTTATGGGTGGTTGATATTTGGACTGATTTGTGTTATTCATGTTGAATTAGTGGTTGCAAACGCTAATTTGTGCCTATTTGACTTGGGCCCTTCTTAAGAAAGAGAGCTTGAGTCTAGGAAAATCAGTTCAACAAGGAATTGGGGCGTATTCAAGAGATTGATAGCCCAATTAAAGGGTTAAATCTAGAGATAGTAATACCCGACTTGAGCCTATATTGCTTGCATGATTTTGACACCCATTTAGAAAACCTCACAAGCGTTCATACTTAGCTTAATTTTGCATATCATTAGCATAAAATTAGGAGTAACAAACTAGCAAATATGATTGGAAGTGTAATCAAGAGCACTACGCACTGCTAGATTAGATAGGAATCCAACTCCAAACAATGTTGTAGCTCCCTGTGGATTCGATCCCGACCGTCTCGGGTAAAAGCTGCATCGACTGCTCTTGCCACTTTATAGTGGTGTAGGGTTGGACCCGATCAGGATGTATAATGGTTCAAAATTGGCAAGATAGAGTTGATAAATAACAGGCTGCGTGTAAGCTACTCGGGTCATTCAGGGTTCTGTTGTTGAGGTTAGGTCGAAGTTAAACAATTCTTTGGTAGCCCAAGGCAGCTAATCGGAACAAAGCATGGCAGTGGAGAGGCCACCTTCAGCAAGAATGCCGCAAACTAACCGCCACATTTTCAAATTGATATGATTTTCTTTGATTGAAACAGGGGCAGGAAAATTCGTATTATGGAGGAACCCTCCGTGAGGAAAGCATGTCCTAGACAGGTTCGGCCGTAAGTTCTTAGAACCCACCTGGATAATGGGATTTAATTTCAAGTTCTCAAATCCCTCCTGGATAATGGGAATTAGTTTCAAGACCGTCAGGACCCTCCTGGATAATGGGATCTAGTTTTAAGTTTTAAGACCTCCAGGAAGCAGAATTTAAAATGGGAGTATTCATTTTTAAGATGAGATTTAATTTTAATTTTCAGGGCCCTCCTGGATAATGGGACCTAGCTTTTAAATTCATAGAGCACGTCTGGATAACATGATTCGATTGACACTCACTTATGTTCCAGGTACCAAACTTGGGCAGAAAGGTTTCTTTCCTTTTGTTTGTCTTATTGTAATTGCAGGCGCCCACCTGGAGAACAAGGGAATTCATCCTAAGTTTAAGAATTAGGCGCCCACCTGGAGAACAAAGAGAATTCATTTCAAGTTTAAGCTTCAGGAGCCCACCTGGAGAACAAGCGAATTCATTTCAAGTTTAAGCATCAGGCGCCCACCTGGAGAACAAGGGAATTCATTGCAAGTATTAGTATCAGGCGCCCACCTGGAGAACAAAGGGAATTCATTTCAAGTTCAAACATCAGGCGCCCACCTAGAGAACAAGGAAATTCATTTCGAGTTTGAGCATCAGGCGCCCGCCTGGAGAACAAGGGAAGTCATTTCAAGTTTAAGCATCAGGCGCCCACCTGGAGAACAAGGGAATTCATTTCAAGTTTTAGCATCAGGCGCCCACCTGGAGAACAAAGGGAATTCATTTCAAGTTTAAGCATCAGGTGCCCACCCGAAGAACAAGGGAATTCATTGCAAGTTTTAGCATCAGGCTCCCACCTGGAGAACAAAGGGAATTCATTTCAAGTTCTAACATCAGGCGCCCACCTGGAGAACAAGGGAATTCATTTCAAGTTTGAGCATCAGGCGCCCACTTGGAAAAACAAGGGAATTCATTTCTAGCTTAAGCGTCAGGCGCCCATCTAGAGAACAAGGGAATTAATTTCAAGATTAAGCATCAGGTGCCCACCTGGAGAACAAGGGAATTCATTTCAAGTTTGAGCATCAGGCGCCCACTTGGAGAACAAGGGAATTCATTTCAAGTTTAAACAGACACCCACCTGGAAAACAAGGGAATTGATATCAAATTTTAAGGTCAGCATCAGGCGTCCACCTGGAGAATGAGGGAATTCATTTCAGAGTTAAGCTCAAGACAACAGCAGGAACCCGCCAGAAGAATGGGGTCAATGCAAGCTAGAAATAACATAAGCTCGCCTCGAGAATGCGAATCAACAGTTCAAGATGCGCGGCAGAACTACAGAAGTCTCAAGATCAAGATTGAAGACATATAGATAGGAATCTTGTAACTCGTAGATTATAGATTTTCCTAGCTTCTTTTCATTTTTGTTTTGGTGTGATAAGGAATTCAGCAAGCAGCAACAGCAGCAACAGCAATGAAATTACAGCTTCTCGTTAGTCCCAGCTACCAAAACTTCCAGAACTACACTAACCTGACTCCTTTATAGACAAGGATATGTAGGCAACTTCGGAAGCAAGGTTCGGTCAGACTTTTCAAAAATGCTTCCCACGGAGTATCCAAACGGGCAAAAATCGCTTGTGTTTGCTCACTTTATCTTTGTCCGAAAACTCTTCGTGTTTCCGAGCAAAGAAGGGCAGCTGTGACCACGTGATTTTTGCCCAACCCAAAATACTCCTACAGAATCACACAATAGATTTTTGTAGTTCATTTTAAATTTATTGAATTTTTAGGAATAGTTCAAAAGTTTGCATTTTAGTTGCATTTTTGCATACATTAAAACATAGAAAATACCCCCAAAAAAATATCGAAATTTCATGCATTGCATATTAGGTTTTGTGTTTGTATTTTAGAATTAATTGTTGATTAAAATGAAAATCACAAATATTGTTCATTTTTAGCTCTTAACATTAGATGAGTAATTTTCTCTTCGGTAATTTAGGATTAATCAATTTTGTAAATGTTGCAAATGGATAACTAGCTTAATTTTATAATTTAGACTAATTTAGGATTAAATTTAGGATTAATTTAGATACGATTTTTATTTAAAATTAAAGAAAAGAAAGAAAAAGAAAGAAAATAAAAACAAAAAAGGAACTAGGTTTAGTATTTGGGTCGACCCAAACGAACCAAACTTACAGTGACCAAACCCTTTACGTACCCACGTTCCGCCTAGCCCAC
>NW_017671214.1:194744-209125 GCF_001879085.1 Nicotiana attenuata | reverse complement strand
AATACCCTAGAGAACCCTTTCATTTCACACCCCCGTCTCTAACCTGCAAACCCTAGCCGCCCCTAAATCCTTCACCGTCTCCGCCGCCGGAAATCGCCTCACGGCGGCGGAGACACTCTAAACCCACCCAAAATTGCATCACATACTCCCCACACCTTCCTAAACCTTACCCTGCCAGTAGATTTCCCAAAAGCCCCCACCAAATTCGCCATTTTTCAGATCTGAAATTCCACCAAAAACCTAGGTCGCCCAAAATAACCCTAAATTTACACCCCACACTCCTCACACGCCCTTAACCCTTAGTACATCTTTGTTTCCCAAAAATCCCTAACCATTTTCATTAATTCAAGATCCAAGATTGAAACCCTAGGAGCGTTTCTGTCTCTAATTGGGCATGCAAATCTGGTCCACTTGAAACTATGACTTACATCAGTCGATTGCTCTTAATGAGAGCAATGGATTTATATTAGTCTCAGTTCATTTCACCCCCCACCAAATTTAATCCAAGTTTGCAACTCTTTAAGACAGATCCTTATGGTATTTTCTTCTCTTTCTTTCATTCTTCCCTTTTTCATAATTTTTGTTTCCCGCTTAGTTTGCATGTTTTAGGTTTGGTGTTATGTGTTTGACTCATTTTTGTCTATGTTAGTCATCAAATGTTGGTTTCTGAACTTAACAATCTCGTTGCATAAGAGTCCTTGTGGAGTTCATCATGAATCTGTTTCATTTTAGGTTTATTTTAAGTCTTCAAATGTTTGACTGCTCTAAGATATAATTGCATTGTCTAGTTTGTTGTTTGATATTTGATTTGTTTGCTGATAGTTGCTTGCTTTGTTTTTGTTTGTTATGATTTGTAAATCGTAAGACACTTCTAGGGGTCAATTGAACAAAAGAAAAACTTAAGGGGGGTCATTGGAAGGGTATGTAAATAGGAAATTCAGATAAGGACATGTGAGAAGGTTCTAGAATATGGGCAGCTGGCCCTATTTGGCCAGTACAAAATACTGAAATCAATTAGGGGCAGCCAGCTGTCCAATTCTGTTGAAATATGCTCTTTGTGGGCTGAAGGGAATGATTCCCTTATCCTTTTCAGCACATGGCATTTTATGATACCTATAAATAGAACATTTCTTCACTCATTAGGCAGAGATTTTCAGACCCTAAGAATACCCCAAAAAGTTTAGCTCTATTGTTTTCACTAGTAGCTACTCCCTCTTTTGATTGTCGCAAAAGTTAGAACAAAATTTCTGGGGAATTTCTGGTCTCCTAAGTCAAGATACGAATTAAATTTGAGGTTGTGTATGTTGTTTCTGGTTGCTGATTTCATTTCTGTTTGCTAACTCCTGTTGTTTTCAGCTCCCTCAACTTATTTTTTTGTTCTATAACCAGGTACCTCCTAAACATTGGGTGACCATGGGAATTGCAAGAATCCTATTAATATATGCATGCTTTTAATGAAATCAAGTTCATGTTCATTAAAGATGTGATTGTAATATGAAGTTCATGTTCAAATTTCATGTTGCAGCTTCTTCCTATATGTTTCCTTTCAATTCTTTCCACTGTTTTGTAATTCTGTCTTTAGCTTTGTTTTAGAATTTTGGATTGACTATGATAGTTTGTGATCTGGCTAAGAGTCCTCATGTTTGAGTAATCAAAAATAGTTTAGCTTTTGTGGTGTTATTCAACATCCAGGGTGATGGATGTTGTTGATAGCTCTTTTCTCGTTTATGTGCTAGAGGGTGTGAGATGTCATGCTGGTCATGGTGTCCCATTTGGATTTTGACGTCCAAGGTCACCCCTGTTTAAGAGGAATTCAATAGTTTAACTGCCAAATCATGATTCAGATCTTAGCTTAGAATTGCTTTTATAGTTGAAAGCATTATGTGACTGGTTTCCATAGGATTAGTTAGTAGTTTAAGGTAATTTAAGTTGGTGTTGTGTTACTAATATTGTTAAATTAAAAACCCATAGTATGGTTAGTCAGTATTTAATTTCCAGTATTTATGAAGGTCAGTAGGTCTTAGTAGCAATTGGGCCAGACGTTGGCCCAGATGAGTAGCCTGGTCAAAATCACTTCTGGTGTGGTTTCTGGACCCTTTTCTCATTTCTGGGGCTCAATTTTGGGGCCCAAACAATGCCAGTGTTGTTACTCTTTAAAAGCTTGAGATCAAATGGTTTAATGGGCTCTCTGCTGGCCCAATTTGTCCAAGAATAATTAGATCCAACATGTCTACCTAATTACCCTCAACAATTTTACCCATTAGGTTTTCTGTTAATATATAAATGGGTTTTTAATGCTGAGGGCTTGTCTTTGGGAAGCTGGGCCAGGTCTTGGCCCAATTGAAGCCGCGGAGGCCGCCTGCCCCTTTGTCCTCATTCCTGGGCTCAATTTTGAGCCCAGTTCCTATTTTTCCCTTAAAAGATCTTTAGATAATATTGGGCCTACTGCTAGCCCAGTTCTACCCAAATACTCAAGGGCCGAGTTTATCTTCCAATTCAAACTTACAATTAGTAGCCCTTTATAACTCCAAACGTAGTATAAACATGAATATTCGTCGCTTGCTTTAGGCACATCCAATGTATCATCGTGACTGCGTACACGTTTGCGTGATATAATTACGATCTTAAAAAAAATCAGAGTATGCGTTCGTGCAACATCGACTAAACTTTCTTAATATTAATAAAGCGTGATTAATTGTGGACACGTACGCGTGACATGATTTATTTACACGCCAAATGAAATGAGTACACGTACGCGTGACTCGTTTTAAGATAATTTCTTAACTAAAAGATGTTAATGCATATAGGTTCTAAAAGGTGTAATTAAATAATTTAATTAATACAAGTATGATTAAAGCGACCGTGCTAAAATCACGAAACCCGAGAACGCCTAGCACCTTCTCCCGGGTTAACAGAATTCCTTACCCGGATTTATGTGTTTCACAGACTGTAAAACAGAGAGAAACTTCCTCGATTCGGGATTTTAAACCGGTGACTTGGGACACCATAAATTATCCCAAATGGCGACTCTGAAATCTAATAATTAATCCCGTTTCGATTATTGTCACATTAATTGGAAAAACTCCCTTATATCCCCTTGCGGGTAGAAAAAGGAGGTGTGACATCTGCAAGAATAGTACTAGCCTGTACCATCTTAGTAAATAGCTGTACCAACCACGTTTCTTTATAATAATTATACACGTACCATGTTGGGACTCCCCCCTCCTATATAAAGGGGACCCTTGTCATTTCGTAAAATGGATGATATTGAATACAAGAACAAGAACATTCTCTGCTCTCTAACTTAAACATTCTTCATTGTCTCTCCTTTGATTTTATTGCTTACATTTATTCTGTTCTATTAACTGTTCTTCCTTTATTACTCATCATTGATCATAAAGAGCCACCATCAAGGCTCTCAGAACTGTTAGTTCTCCATTGATCATCCCCGATCGAGCTCATCAGCTCGACCTTGAGGCCCAGCCCGGGCCAGCTCGTGGCCCCGATTCACCGCTGTTCGGTTTGAATAACGACACTGCCTTTCACTCTTACTTTACTTTTCTAGCTCACACATAACATCTGTCACCTAACAACTAGCATAAAAATAAATCACGTATTTTTAGAACCACAAAATCAAATTTAATTGTAATTATCATTTTCAAGGTAAACATATTTAATGGCTTAAAGGTAGGAAGTGGTCATAAATAGATATTTTGTTATAAAAATTAAAAGATAGCTATATGAGATAATTATTTAAAAGAGTATTTATTTATAATAAATAAGGTATCAACCTTTGTTATATGAGATAAAATTCATGGGTAAATTACTGGGAATTAGATCATTAGTCTGGAGTTTTTCCTCTGCCACTTCTAGAACAACGAATTTAATGGGATCAGAACAAATCATTGAGCTGAGTAGCCACAGCGGTACATCGACTCGTATGCTTCTAACAATTTTTCCTCAGCTTGTTCGTCATGATCCCCAAGCCTCCAGACGTGTATTCTTTACATGCCATCAAAGTGACTTGGGGTTTTGACACAGTACCAACAAAAATAAAACTATTTATCTTGTCTATCCATTTATTTTTCTATCCATAAACTAATTATATTTCCTACCCATAGTAATTTTTGTGGAGAATTTTTTCTTTATTAACCAATTCTTTTTTATATCTATGCTTCCTTTTTTTCTTTTCTCCTTTTCTTTTTTCTTGGTTTCTTCTTATTTTTTTTTTCCTTTTGTAATTTCACTTAGCTTGTTTTTTTTAATATTATTTTTCTCTTCATTGTCTAATTTCATTTACTATTTTCACATATTTTTATTATTCTTTTTTTTTTATACTATACTAAAGAAAAATCAAATTGTGTACCAATTAAATATAACTACAACCAAAATGAATTAACTAACATATGATACCAATATAGTATATAGCTATACCAACATACCAACACGGTATACAATTGTAAACAAAGAGTTGAAAAAATTTTAATTTAATTATTAAACCGAAATAATATCAGTTGTCAGTAAAAATTTCAAAAATTCTAAAAGGATCTAATTGTAAGAGTATACCGTTACATTATATATCATACTATAATATTTTTTTTTTTTTGCATTTTCAATTTGCCCCTCACGCTGGGTAAAAGCTTAAAGCAAATTAAAAGGAAAAAGACAAGTGAATTTACGTGTAATAAGTATACTATTATAGTATATTGTATACTATTACAGCATTTTGTTACAGTATATTGCATATTATTACAGTATACTATAGCAATATATTGTATACTATTATAGTATACTGTTGATTATAAACTATATACTCTTAAAGTATATATTGTATATTGTAGTGTTATCACTGTTTAGGTTAGTTTGTTCTTCTTCGATTATTACAATATACTGTTGCAGTATATTGCAAACTATAATAGCATACTATTGCAGTTTAGCTATATACTCCTACAGCATATTGTATACGGTAGCGGTATACTGTAGCTGTGTTCTTGTTTGATTTTCAACTGAAAATTTCGATCTCAATCACCTCAAATTAGCTCCAAATGCTATCAAATTTCAGTATGAACTTCCAGAAGGTACTATTAGCAATATTTAACAACACCCACTTTGAATCAAATAAGAAATCTTCAAAATAAAAATTTTAAATTCAAGGGTCAAGGCAAGAGCAGGAGCTAGGGAAAGAACAATCAAGAAAAAGTGGAGCAGAATTGAAACTAGCCATTTTCGTTAGTGGAGCGGAATTGATTCGCATAATCTTCGTTAGTTTGAGCGTTTATAAGAAGGTCAAAATCTTTACCCCTACCAAAACGCCTGAATTCAAATATTTTTAATTTTAAATTGCCAACAGAAATAAATTGATCAAGAGTTGGAATTGAATCATAATCTTTAGCACTTTATACTTGAAATATACAGTCATGATTGAATTCTTTTTCCCAGAAAAAAGAAATCAAGAACAATAATAACAAAGAGGCCCAGTTGTCAAGAATACGATACCCTGTTGTCAAGAATATCGGGTAAATAGTTTGGGCTTTACGGATAGGAGTAGTAAATAGTTTGGGCCTGGGTATTAAAGGATAAACAATTTGAAATTAATGGGTATAAAGTGAAATTTTCTCAAGTGAATTTCCCAACACCTTGGACTTGAAACTAGTCAATAGTCAGTTAGATAATTTGAGATCACCCGTAATTAATTAATTTGCCCATCTATCTAGTAGGGGTGTGCATTCGAATTGGTTTATCGATAAATCGAATCGATTATTTGTTATCGAAATCGAAATCGAAAAAATCAAAACCTTATTGAAACGATAACGATAAGCATATGTACAAATCGATAATCGATAAGTAATTATCGATAAGGGTCAAAATCGAATCGACAAATCGAATGCACACCCCTAGACTGTAGACACTTGTTAAATGAGTAATTACCTATTTGTGTAGATTAATATAACATACAGAATGTATATATATTCCGCTACTATTTTGAAAGCGGCTATACAATATTATTTTCCCTAATCTATACCCTTTCCTTTACCCTAAGTCCCTTACCCTATTATTTCCTCTACCACATTTAAGGAATGATCATATTTAAAGATCAGGGAATGAAGTTCAAATTAATGGAAAACAGAATTAGTCGTGATGATGTGTTTTGTTTTGTTTTGTTTTTTTTATACCGTTGGAGTGTTGGTGGCATACATTTGATCCCTTACTTTAGTTTTGTTGCATGTGCTTGTTGACACAATTTTTATATTATAAATGGTGCTCGTCTTATTTTAGCTTCTTTTTGTCCATATTAGTTATGCGCGTTTATAGCGATATACTTTCCGTGGAATCCCGCAAATTTTCTTATTGGTGTAATCAATAACCGAATCGATAAGCCCCCAAAATCGATAAATCGAAATCGAAAAAATCGAAACCTTATTGAAACGACGATAAGCATATGTACAAATCGATAATCGATAAATAATTATCGATAAGGGTCAAAATCGAATCGATAAATTGAATGCACACTCCTACTATCTAGCCTCTGGAATTGTATCAAAATGTGTGATTACGTATGCTTACACTAATTCCTAGTTATTGAGTACCGATTGTTGTATGAATTTCTTATAAGTAAATACTTCCTTCGGTCCAAAATAAGTGATTTTTTGGCTTTTTTCTTGTGGTCCAAAATATGTTATTTTTTCAGATTTCAAGAATGAATTAATTATTTTTTTCCTACATTGTCCTTGGAGTAAATAGTGTTGGAATATGTGTTAGAAGTGTTTATGTGAGATAGTAAATGTTAATATGGTCAATTTCATTGCTAATTAATGCTAAAAGGTAGATTTCGCAATCTGTGTGAAAACATCCAAAAAATTACTTATTTTGGACCGGAGGAAGTATATTTTAAGTAAAAGCAATTATTCGAAAATATAAATAAATGAATAGATGCACAGAATAATAAGTAAAATGGAAATACATTATCTCGTTGGGACTTGGGAGCGTAGATATCATGAGGATTTGAGTCCATATTAATCATGAAATATTTTAAAGGACAACTTCGAAAGTTGCACCTGGTGGGGCTTAATATGACCACCAAATCAAATCATAGCTTCCATTAAAGTTATGTTAATTGTCTGATAGCATATATAGTTAACTGATGCAAATCTTCACTAAAATATACATTAAACCATGTTTTTCTTGTTTTATAACACATCAAGAATTTGTTGCATCTCCGATAAGACTGTAATACACCACATAGACAACTGTCTTCATGACATAGTCAGCGGTAAAGGATTCTTTTTTTTTCTCTTTCGGTCCTTAGAGATTTAGATAATTGATTGAATAACCCCAATTTAATCGAAAAATATGTCTGTCCAACAATTTTCAAGTTAGCTAATAAAAAAAAATTAAAGAAAAAAAATTTAATTCCTGAATTAGTACAAAAATTTATTTTGAACACTATTGAATGTCAATCCCCGACAATGGAGCCAAAATTTGACGAGCGCAAAATCAGTATGTAGAAATTCGGCTCGCTAGTCAAAGATAATATTGTTATTAAATCGTCTCCACAAGGATTGGTTTAAATAATTTTAATAGTTTCAACTTAAAACTAATTAGGAGAATAAACTTTTGATTTTAGATGGTTAAAGAACTAAGAGTAACAACTAAATTATCAAATAACTGTTGACTACGGGAGAATACAGAATTGAGCTGCAACAAAAAATATAATGATAGAAATAAGGGCTCTGACAAGACGTGTACAACCACTATTCAGGATCCAACATTGTTCCAAATTCAATTCTTAAGTTTTGTTGACTCTTACGATTTCAACAGCTGTTAGATTATCTTAAGGATTCAAATTCCTCTTTCGAATGGATAAGAGTTCCGCTAAATATCCTAATGAAAAGCGGTATGAAATTATGCAAGAATACGTTGACTGACTGGTCTGACAAAGAAGTCTCTCGGCTATTCTCCTAAATTGGATTAATTGATGATTATAATAAAAGTTTCAACTACACACCTCGCCGTTGCGGGATTCTTAGTACCCCCTAAGCTTTTTTTCCTTAATTATTTGGAGCTTATATGTTGAGCTGGACTGATACGTGAAAACACCGCCCTCAAGTGCGTAGCAAATTAAAGAAAAAGATTTTAACTTATAAGAAATGGCCACGTATCAGTCACAAAGCTAATTTGGAAGAGCTCTTCTCGAAAGCATAAAACGCTCTTCTTGCCCTTTTTACCAGCCATTTTCAATAATTTTGAGTCTAGCTTTTGTGTTCAAATTTTCGTTGGTTTGAAGAGGTAAGTTAATTTTTGTGTTAATTCCTCCCTTTGATGTCGTATTTCAGTTTAGTGTTTGAAATTTCTTTTTCAATTTCTGTGTATAAAATATTAGGGTTAGGAACGACAAACACCAAGTTGAAAAAATTCTGCATGGACGAAGATGTCTGGTGCCCAATGTCGAAGTGCAAACGTGGTATTTTATTTCAAATGTAAACTTCTTGGTCAGATCGCAATACGGGAAAAAGATTTTGGTCTTGTCCTCACAATGAAGTATGCATTCATGTTCTAATTTGGTCTATTAATTTGAAGTTTAATGTTAAACTAAAGTTGCTTGATTGGGTCCTCAGGGTATTCTTTAAATATAATGTCACAAATTAAATTGCAAGCTTTTCAGATGGAGAGATAAGGAAAGAGTTATGAAAGATCAAAGTTTATTCTTCCAAGATTGGTAAACAAAATGAAAGAGTTAAAAAAAGAAAATTTTGAGCGTCTTAAGTTGTATTTGGATGAGCTTGAAGGTTCAAAACATAATGTTGATTTGAAAGAGAGGACTTTGAAGGAAAAAAAAATAGAAGGAACTCGTGTAGAAAATTCAATCAGTGTATTATGGTTTGTGCAGTTGTTGTGTATGTTAATAGCTTAATCCAAGTTGCCAACTTGAAGAAAAAATTAAAATACAGTCGCCATAGTAGCTGGTGGTTGTCATAATAGAACATCACTTTAATCGTTGTAATGCAACCTCATTGATGTCGGATAGGATAAGTTAGATGTGGTTTAATTTTCTACTTCATTTGGATATTGTAATGGAACATCATTTTGGTATTATATGAAACTTTATTTGGTGTCTCACAACTCTTTTGTTGACATCTTAATCTGTTATGTTTGAGCAAATTTTGGCAAAAAAAAAAAGAAGCATCTTGGCAGTGAAGTTAGCACACTGCCCACGACTTCACAAAATCAAAACCAATCGCATATGCAGCAAACATTTAACTGCAAATACTTTGACTCCAAATCACTGCAGTAGGAACACAATGTTCAGTCTACAATTCCAGAATTCAAGGATACTAGAACTCACAATCAAGATCATACAGAAAACATGAAAACAAAGCTTCGAAATTGCATTTTAATACCAGATGTTTTTCAGCACCATTTCATACATAACAAAATACTAGTTTCCAACAACGTACAAATATAATGGTACATGTGAATACCAATATTCCACCATTCTAACAACAATTCAAATAGTAGCTTCATATGAACAATTCCAACAGCTTTATAAAAACAAAAACACCATTCTCAAGAGAACTAAAATCGTAAGGCCCTGTAAATACTATAATTCCCATGGGTTTCGGGGTTGTGAAGAAGTAGTATTTTGATTTGGGTAATTATTTGAACCAACAGTCCTTGTGATATCTGATCACACCCAACTCTAGGCCTAAAAAGGATAAGCGGTCGCTGCAAATATAATCCGGTCTAAAAGTCCGGAGTCGAATCCCACAGAGAACTAAGACTTAGCTGTATCTGTTTAATATCACCAAGAAGACAAGATTGAAAATAAATAAACAGCTGAAAACTAACTATGCTTGAATTGTAAATAATTAGAATAAAGGTCTAAGGTAATGGTTTCCCCCGTTGTTGATTTCCTTGGTTGTATGTTTCTTATAGCGTTGACTTAGTTGCCTCTATCAATCATGAACTCTCAAGCTATCATAAATCTCTCTCAAGCAATTATGATAATTTACTAGACGCACTCTCTCAAGCTACACTAGCTAGATTCACATTACAGTTCACTTAGATCGCACCCAAGGTATCGTTATCTCTAATCCAACCTCTAAACCCTCGGTTATGACTCTCGCCTATACTCCGGGAGTGATGTTGTTCAAACAACTACCTAAATATGCACTCTCTCTCAAGCAGATACATAATAAATAGGAACGGCTAATTGAGGATCCTTTCAATTAACCACAATCAAAACATAGTTGAACAAATAGAGATTAAACTAATTCAAATCTATATTACTTATAACAACCAATTCATCCCCAACGGGTTTCACCAAAACCTTAGATTAGAAAAGTTAGCTACTCATGAAAATAACAAAAATCACAAAAGAATTCATATTCAAAGGTAAAAGAACAAAGAAGAAGATTAAAGATTGATGCCCAATGATCCTCCTTGCCTCTTGCCCTTCCTTCCGATATTTTCCACTTCCAAAAATCATTCCCCCTCGCCCTTGGTCGGCCTCCCTCGTTTAATATAGGGTTTAGGGCTTAAAATCCCGTGTTTTGCACTTTAGTCCCTGAAATTTACGCGTCCTGCCGCGGTCCCACCGCGGTTACGCCAGGACCGCGGCCAGAATGGTCCTCTGAATCTTTGGTAATGTTCTGCCGCGGTCCTACCGTAACCGCGGTTTTTCACCCTGTTCCGTCTGGAATTTGGCAAAACATAAAACATGAAAGTTGTAGCCCTTTGAGTTAGCTTTCCAACCATATATTGTGGATTCTAAATGGAGTTCTTAGCAAAAGGTTATGTCTATTTTACTAGACAGTGCGCAATATGCCTCATCGAGTCTTCGTTTGTTCTCAACTATCAAATTTGACCCCCGAACACGATCCCGGCTTAATTCGTTGAGCTTTTACTCAGACTTCAAAGCTTCAAATCACTTAAATTCATTCCATAACATCTATATAGCTCGGAATCACTCCTACAAGGCGTAAAACACACAATTAGTGCAAAACACTAGCGATTAAAGCGCAAACGCAATTAAAGTGCAGTAAATTAGAGTGTAATAAGCGACTAAAATACGTAATTATAGCCTATCATCAACACCCCACACTTAAACCATTGCTCTTCCTCGAGCAATCAAACTACACTTTTTTATAGACACGACCTTTTTAACAATTCTCCTAACTCATCACACCAAGAGTATTTAAAATAGACTAAGCACAAAAGCGTAACATCTTCACCTCAAGATTTGACTCACAAGTACCACACGTTATTCACAACTCACCCACTTACTCTAATATAGAGGTCACTGATATTACCTTTCCTTCATGAATCAAGTGCCCTCACACAACAAAAGAGAGTAGTTCCACACAATAAAATTTAAGAACACTTAGGAACTCAAGATAGAAAGAATTCACTCACTCTCAGAAATAACATTCATATGCCACAAAAGATGCACCATAAGCTTGCCCGTAGTGTACTACTCCACTAATCGAGCTCATTCAATCTTGGATCAATTAGGACTTTATTTGGTTGTAATGTAGGCTACGGGACGTGTACGATACATTTAGACATAAGAGTGACTACATCTCCCTAAGCACTTTAATATATACATTTTCACATTTAAACCCCATACTCATGTCAAACCAAAATTCCACCTTCACATCAATGTAAATTACCCCATTCTTCTTTAAGCACACTTACGTCAAGAGCCACCACTTGTCAAGGATTTTTTTTTTTCACAACAATCCAACTATATTTTTTTTTCAATTCAAGTGGCTCTTCCTTTTTCAAAACAGTGCACCTTTCTCCTTATTCAATTAGTTCCACTCAAAAGCCAAACCAACCACCCCACACTTTAACTTTTACAAAGTTCATAGCAATTCAAGTGCTCATGAGAGGTGAAAAGGTTCAAATAGATGGTTAATTCAAACAAATGGGTAAGGCTTGTAATGTGGTTGCCAAAGAAAAAGGATTATAGGCTCAAAGAGGTTAACTACGATACATAACAATTAGGTGGGTAAAATATACATATCTGGCTCAACAAGAAAACGCCTATATCACTTCCTAGACTGAATAAAACTACTATTTCGCTTTGCAAACACACGGGGCAAGTTCTAGGCATCAAATGCAATGCACTGAATATAACAAATCCTTACACACACATGGAACATAACTTACTCAGGATTGGTTTCATCAAGACACTCTAATCAAAGCAGTTAAGCAAATTTAAAATCATACAATTTAAGGTACTTATACAAGAGTCAAAAACTGAGACTAAGCGTCACAACCAAAGTACTCACTATTCTCAAGGCATAACAAAGTCAAGAGATATTGCTTCAATTCAAAACACAACACAATGGCTCCTACTCCCCAAAAAAGAACTAACTACACCCGGTTCAAATAAAACCCTTGGAAAAGAACCGCGGCACAAAGAAAAGCCAAGGGGGAATTACTACACTACCTAACAAAAGAAAATCTTTTTTTTCTTTAGAGTTAAATCCCTCAAGAAAATTGTCTAATAGATCCATCGCCGGGAAAAGTCCAATCTTTGTTTTTTTTAAAAAATATTATTTAATTAAACTAACACAACTAAAATAGCATAGAAAGTCACCCAGACAATCTCCTCACCCCAAACTTAAAATTGTGCATTGTCCCCGATGCACACCATACTAATAAGAGGGTAAAAGACACTCCCTGGTAGGCCAAAGGCCGAAGCACTAACAGCTCATGGGGTACTCACAGTTCTCCGAAGCTTGGTCCTTCGTGCGGGTACCTCACACTTAGTTCCAGCCATTTGGTTTGCTGTTGCATCCTTCCAATACCTTTGCTTTCCATTCTCCTAAAAAAAATAAAAATTGACACTACAAAAATAATACAATTAAAAAACAATAAAAAATAAATAAAAGAAAGCAATAAAGTTGGGTTGCCTCCCAACAAGCGCTTGATTTAACGTCGCGGCACGAGGCGAATCACTTTTTGCCTCCACCTCGAGCTTATGAATTGAACCCCAAGTTTTGCTTCAATCTTATGATTATGCTCTTGGGGCAGTACAAATTCTTGCGAGCCAAAAATTAGATAAAATCTTATGCACTTGTTGGCTCTCGACCGAGGAGTGTCACCTTGCCTAGACGGCCTTGAGAAATCTAAAATATAAGGCTCATCTACCTCTTCCGTGGACTCCTTTTTATGCTCATAAGGGTGAATTTCCATTTCACCGTCTGAACATAATGTAGAGAAGTTTTTGGAATGAGGCCAAAAGCGCTCAAATACATGAACTTCAAGATTTTTAACCTCCTCAACACCAATCACACTAGAGTCAACTAAATTTGTATCTTCAACGTCCTTGGTTGACTCTAGTATTACTTCTTCAACATTGACATCCTCAAATTCTAGTTGGCTAGGTTGTTGATGTTCTACTCTGACCTCCCCAATTAACACCTCAAATTCATGCTCTTCTTGGCTACTATCCTCAATATTGGCTTGTTGAGCATTAAAATCTCCAACCACTTGACTCAATTGAGCCTCCAACTTGCGAATAGTTGCCTCTTGCCTTTCTATGTGCAATTGTTTCTCATTGTTTTGTTCCAGAAGGCACTTTAGCATATCCTTGATCTCCTTCAGGTCCGCATTCCCAGGTTCTTTGTTCCTATTAACTTCACAAGAAAAGGTAGAACCATCATAGTAAGGGGTTAGGGGAAATAAGAAATATAAGCACAACCATGAAGGTGACCATTTTTACCACCACACACATCACACACATTCCACAAATAAGATTGAGTTGGTGCACATAACTCCCTCTCAGGAATGTTTTGAAAATTTGCCACGGGTGGTTTCCTTTACAATATGTATGGAGATCAATAGTAGAATTATCTACACCTAAATTCCCATAATTCCAAGATGTCATGTTTCTCAAATCAACAGTTATAAAAAAAATACCAAGAAAAAACAAAACAAAATAAAAGTTCAAACTTGAACCCTAGCAATATATACAGCTACAACTACACCGTTAGTTCCCCGGCAACGGCGCCAAAATTTGGTCACGCCCAACTATGCCTTATAAAAAGGACAATGCGGTCGTTGCAAATATAATCCGGTTTACAAGTCCGGAGTCGAATCCCACAGAGAACTAAGGTTTAGCTACAGCTGTTCACTATCACCAAGAAGACAAGCTTGAACAATTCCTAACTTATAGATATTAAGATTCTTCTGTTTAACTAATTAACTAACAAATTAAAATATTAAATTAACAACTAACGATACTGAGGGTTAGAGAAAAGATTAAGGAGGTCTAGAGTTATGATTTCCCCAATTGTAAGAATCCTTCCCGCTATGTCTTCTATAATTTCGCCTAAGTATTCTCTACCGATCATGAGCACTCTTATTACCGT
>NW_017671214.1:175296-194228 GCF_001879085.1 Nicotiana attenuata | reverse complement strand
CAATTCATCCCCAACGGGTTTCACCAAAACCTTAGATTAGAAAAGTTAGCTACTCATGAAAATAACAAAAATCACAAAAGAATTCATATTCAAAGGTAAAAGAACAAAGAAGAAGATTAAAGATTGATGCCCAATGATCCTCCTTGCCTCTTGCCCTTCCTTCTGATGTTTTCCACTTCCAAAAATCATTCCCCCTCGCTCTTGGCCGGCCTCCCTCGTTTAATATAGGGTTTAGGGCTTAAAATCCCGTGTTTTGCACTTTAGTCCCTGAAATTTACGCGTCCTGCCGCGGTCCCACCGCGGTTACGCCAGGATCGCGGCCAGAATGGTCCTCTGAATCTTTGGTAATGTTCTGCCGCGGTCCTACCGTAACCGCGGTTTTTCACCCTGTTCCATCTGGAATTTGGCAAAACATAAAACATGAAAGTTGTAGCCCTTTGAGTTAGCTTTCCAACCATATATTGTGGATCCTAAATGGAGTTCTTAGCATAAGGTTATGTCTATTTTACTAGACAGTGCGCAATATGCCTCATCGAGTCTTCGTTTGTTCTCAACTATCAAATTTGACTCCCGAACACGATCCCGGCTTAATTCGTTGAGCTTTTACTCAGACTTCAAAGCTTCAAATCACTTAAATTCATTCCATAACATCTATATAGCTCGGAATCACTCATATAAGGCATAAAACACACAATTAGTGCAAAACACTAGCGATTAAAGTGCAAACTCAATTATAGTGCAGTAAATTAGAGTGTAATAAGCGACTAAAATACGTAACTATAGCCTATCATAAATCTCTAATCTCTTGAAGCCTTCTTATCGTGATTTCTTAGCATTTGAGGGTCAAAGTGTACATAATAAAACTAGCGGTGTGCAAGTTAGAAAAGAAAAGTTAGTTTGTTATGTTAGTTAATTGACAACTGTACATGTGCTGTCAACTAAGTAGTGGAGAAGCTGTATATACAACTTTGTATGTAACGAGAGAAAACAGAATTTTCAGAATACAATTTGATTTCCTCTTCTTCCTTCTCAATTCTCTCTCACAATTGAACATGGTATCAGAGCGGGCTTTAATGAGACTTTAGCTCCGATCCAGTTCCGGCGAGATTCAACTTTACGGCAGGAACACAGAAGTGAAATACAGAGCAAAGGAATACTGAAATTCTGAGATCAATTTTCAAAGAGGCCATGGCAGAAAATGAAGTTAGCTCACTCGATCACAATCATTCGTTGTTTTTGCAAGCTTCAGACGCTCCTGGATTAGTCTTAATTCCGCTCAAGCTCACAGGCCCAGAAAATTACGCACTGTGGAGCAAGGCGATGAAATTGGCACTCCAGGAAAAAAACAAGCTTGGATTTGTGGATGGATCGTGTGTAAAAGGTAGGTATAAAGGTGTCACGAACCCAAATCCCGGTCGTGACGGCGCCCAACACATTGTTAGGCAAGCCCGACCATTTACACAATCTTAGCCAAATAACCTATATAAATAAATAAGTGCTCACTACTATAATACTAATTTAGTACGGAAATTCTGATATAATCTCTAACATTCGAAAAACCCCAAAATAAAATACTAAATAGCCCACCGAATCTGGTGTCACGAACATGAGCCTCTAAAACAGATCATCCACCTATTACAAATCCGACTAGGAAAATTATGAATAAAATAATAAATATAGATGGGAGAGATCAGAGCTGCGAACGCCATGCAGCTACCTTGATACTCTCGGATAATGCTGCTCAGCTAACACGAGTCCTCACTCACCCTGTGGTGTACCTGAATCTGCACACAAGGTGCAGGGAGTATTGTGAGTACTTCCAACTCAAAAAGTAATAAATATAAATAAGGTCTGAGGATAAGAAATCCTGGATAGGCACAAAGTAAGCTATAATTACAGCAACTCAATCTAAATCATATCAACTCGATAAACTAATGAATACAATTATAGAAAATCAAAATAAGTAAATGGCAATCAAGTATGCAATGCAACACATAAACCGGTACCTCCTGTACCCCGCTGCGGCCGTGCAACCCGCTCCATTTATTTAACGTCGACGGCACTCACTGGGGGTGTGCAGACTCCGGGAGGGGCCCCTTACGGCCCAAGCGCAATAATAAGCCATCTCGTGGCATCAAACAGGCCCTTGGCCTCATATCAATATCATTATAATACTGCTGCGGCGTGCAGCCCGATCCCATATTCAGTCCAAAAATTACACAATAGTATAAAAATATTCAATCCAAACTTCATTTAAAAATATTAATTAAGTTCCTACTTTTAGAAAAATGGCTGAGTTTACAAAAACAGTGTTAAATACCAGGACTGAGTTCAATATCTAGAAATATGGTAAGAAACCGGTAAAATAATCCCTGAAGGATTCAAGTAGTTGGCACGAAGCCTAAATATAACAATTAATCCATTTCTTTTTTATAAGGATATCACAAAACTACAATCAATTAGGTAGTAATTTTATTAAGCGGGACGGACCAAGTCACGATCCCCGACGGTGCTCTACCCCCCGCCCGTTATCCGGCGTGCAAGTCACCTCAACATAGCACTACAATGTGCAAATTCAGGGTTTCAAACCCTCAACACAGCATTTACATTTATTACTAACCTCAAGCCGGCCAAAGTCCTAGCTTGCTATGCCCTTGCCTTTCGAATTCACCTCTTCGCGCGTCGAATCTGACCAAAACCACAACGAATACGTCACAATATGCTAAGGGAATATAAGCCAATCGAAAAGACTCGAAAAATATCAAAAATCACGAAGTTGGCAAAACCCGAGCCCCGGGCCCACTTCTCAAAAAAATTAGAAATTTTACATCACCGGATTCCTTATCTCGCGACGAGTCTATACATATAAAGAACACCAAAATCGGAGTCCAAATGACCCCTCAAATTCCTATTTTTGTTCTCTTAGGTTTCAAGCCCTAAACCACCATTTTTGACCTTAAATCCTTGAGTTTTCAGTCTAATTTCGTGTGTTTGCACCATAAAATCGTGTTTTTGGTTTAGAAATTCTTACCTCAATGAAGTCCCTTGATTCCTCTCCTCCAACTCGCCCAAATTCTCCAAGTCCGAAGTGAAAATATGAAACCCTTTCAAAAATTCGCGAAGGGAAATAAAAACTATTCTGACCAGTTATTTCCGCATCTGCGGCTCCCGCTTTTGCGGTCAATGCACCGCTTTTGCGGTTTAACATCCGCTCCTGCGCCTCCCGCTTCTGCGGACAGATTAACGCATCTGCGGATCCCCATAAGAGCTCAAATACCGCATCTGCGGTCCTCCTGTCGCATCTGCGACTCCGTAGATGCGGTCACCAATTCCGCACCTGCGGTCCCTGCCGCTTCTGCGTCTCTCCTCTCGCTTCTGCGGTACCGCTTCTGCGGTCCCATTTCCACAAGAGCGAAAATACCAGAAGCAGCACAGGTTCTACAATCTCCTAAGTTCAACACTTCCCGTTAGCCATCCGAAATCACCCCGAGGCCCTCGGGACCTCAACCAAAAATACAAGCATGATCCAATACCTTATTCTAACTTGCTCTAATCATTAAAACACCTCAAACAACACTAAAACCATCATTTCTCATTGAATTCAAGCCTAAGTTCTTCTAAAACTTCCGAAGCACGCATTCGATCAAAAACCCAACCAGAATACCTCCGAATGACCTGAAATTTTGCACACACATCCAAATCACCTAACAAAGCTACTGCAACTCTCGGAATCTCATTCCGACCCCCGGATCAAAATCTCACCTACCAACCGGAATTCGCCAAAATACTAACTTCCCCAATTCAAGCCTAATTATACACCGAACCTCCAAAATCAATTCCGGTCGCACTCCTAAGTCACAAATCATCCCCCGAAGCTAACCAAATCATCGGAATTCAAATCCGAGCCCTCTAACACAAAAGTCAACATCCGGTTGACTTTTTCCAACTTAAGCCTTCTTAAAAGAGATTAAGTGTCTCATTTCTTATCAAAACCATTCCAAACCAACTCTAACACATCAAATACTGATAATGAAACATGAAGAAGCATAACATGGGGGAAACGGGGCGGTAACTCACGTGACGACGGGTCGGGTCGTCACAAAAGGTGCATTAGCAGAGTAATGGGAAAAATGTAATGCAATTGTCCTATCGTGGATTGGTAGCACTGTTTCAAATGAGTTGATGCCTAGTATTGTCTATGTATCGAACGCAAAGAAGGTATGGGCTGACTTCCAAGAAAGGTTTGTTAGGTCAAATTTAACAAGGATATATCATCTTTGGACTGCTATTGCGACCTTGAGACAAGGAACAGACTCGGTCACTAGCTATTATTCGAAGATGAAGGATCTATGGGATGAACTGGATGTCATAGTACCTTTGGCTCATGTGATTGTGAGGAGTCTAGGCCTTCGGTGGAACTTCTGAAAAATATTCATTTATTACAGTTTGTCATGGGATTGAACGAGATCTATGGTAACATTCGAAGTAATGTCTTGGCAAAAAGGCCTGTAATTACAGTGAATGAAGCCTATGCAATAGTTACACAAGAAGAAAGTCAAAGGACCCTAGGAGTCACAAATACATTGAATGATCCTCTTACAATGCTGGCTGGTAAAGGTTATGAGTTTAAGACTAAAAGGATAGGATTAATCTGTGATCACTGTGGTTACAAAGGACATCTAAAGGAAAACTGCTACAAGATAGTGGGATATCCACCGGATTTCAAAAGCAAGGAGAAAGGGCAAAACTCAGGACGCAAAACTTATGTGAACAGTGCAACTAGTGAAGAGAAGCAGGTGCCAATGCTCCCCACACAAGGAAATTTCTTCATTGAGGAGCAATACAAACAGCTGGTAAATTTGTTGCAGAAGACTACCACTGATGAGTGTTCCACTAATACTGCAGGTATCTTTACTTTAATGTCAAATGCAGGTGTTAGTGATCAAGTTTCGATAGTGGATTCAGGTGCTACTCACCATGTGACACATTGTAAGAATGCCTTAAATAACCTTAGAAAGGCAGATCATAGAGAAGATGGAGTACAGTTGCCTACAGGCAGTAGAGCAGAAATTACACATATAGGAGATGCAGTAGTTTTAGGGAATAAAACTATTGAGGGAGTATTGTATGTGCCAGACTTCAAATTCAACCTACTGACAGTGTCTAAGCTCACTAGGCAATTGTGTTGCTCAGTTGGATTTTATCCTGATTTTTGTATATTTCAGGGTCTCTACAATGGCAAGGTGATGGGGATTGGTAGAGAAAATAATGGGTTGTACCTAATAAGAGAAATTTGCCAACAGTAGCAATCAGTTTCTTGAAGGAACATGGAGAAACAACACTATGGCATCTGAGGCTTGGTCATGCATCAACCAAGGCAATGCAGCATATTTCAGAACTGAAGAATAAGATACAGACAGGAAGAAAAAACAACTGTTAAGTATGTCCCTTAGCAAGACAATGTTAATTACAATTTCCAACTAGTAGCACTAGATCAAGTAGTTGTTTTCAACTCGTACACATGGATGTTTGGGGACCTCATAAGGTACCTACATATGACAGAAAGCTTTATTTTGTCACTATAGTAGATGATTACAACAAGTTTACTTGGGTATGCCTAATACCGTCTAAATGTGAAGTAGTTACTGTGATTAAAAACTTTCTTGCAATGATAAAGACTCAATTCGAAGCTACTGTGAAGAATGTCATATCAGATAATAGTATAGAGTTTTTCAACTCTCAATGCAATACTTTGTTTGCTTCTCTAGGAATTATACACCAAAGTAGTTGTCCATACACCCCACAACAAAATGGGGTGGTTGAACGAAAGCATAGGCATATACTAGAGGTCGCAAGAGCCTTGAAATTTCAAAGCTCAATTCCTAAGAGATTTTGGGGTGACTGTGTAAGAACAACAGTGTATTTGATAAATAAGCTGCCTACTAGTATCTTGCAAGGAAAATCTCCTTATGAGTTGTTTTTTAGAAAGCCAGCTAAAATAGATCACTTAAGGGTGTTTGGTTGCTTATGTTATGCAAGTAACTTACCTAAGGGTGATAACTTTACAGCTAGAGCTAAGAAGGTTGTTCTCATTGGATACTCAGAAACACAAAAGGGTTATAGGTTGTATGATTTAGAGAATAGAAGCATTTTTGTTAGCAGAGATGTGGTCTTTAAGGAGCAGAGTTTTCCTTTTGAGAAAGATGCTGATTCGGACTGTACAGAGGAGTTATTTGCTTCACAACCTCTAGTTGTGGAAGAAACTAGACATCAACCGCAAACTCCTATAATTACAACTCCACCTCAGAGCATACAAGTGCCAGTTAATGCAAATGGAACCACAGAGGTGGAGACTGCTGATATGGACTTGGTCACAGACCATGCAGAATGTAGTGATAATCACGAAACTTTAGATAATCTGGATCCAGCCACAGTCATACAGAGTCTGATATGCACCATGAGATCCCAGCAGATGCTTCAGAAAATGAGAATCCCTTTCCTATCATCTTGGAACCAAAAGTTGAGACAAGCATAGAAGAGGCAAGATCAGAAGATGTATGTGAGCACGTGATTTTTGTCCTATATGAATTACTCCCAGAAATTCAAAACAAAATAACTTTTTCAGTGTTTGCAATTTTGTGGATTTTTGTGACATTTTCTGTTAATTGTTTGCATTTTTGTCTGTGCATTTTAATTAGTGAAACATACAAAAAAATGTGTTGCATGTGCATTTAGGAGTTAATTTTTTTATTTTAAGAATTATTCAATTTAGTGGCTTTATTAAAAGGGAAAATCGCAAAAAATAGTTTAATTTGAACTCTTTAAGTTTAACTTTAAATTTTGCTAGTTTTCATTTAATTCGATATTTGATTAGCTTGTGATAATTGTTAGAGTTAATTAGTGTGATTTGGGTAGTTTAATTTAGTTTTTAGAATTAATTTAGGGTTTAGTTTAATTTTGAAATAAAAGAAAAGAAGAAAAAGAAATGAAAAGCAACAAAAGAGTTTGAGCTTGAGGAAAAGAAAAGATTTTGAAAAGAAAAGAGAGAGCAAATTTTATATTTTGGGCCAAAGTTTATTTAAAATTGCCAAGCCCAAGCGGATCCCCGTCAACCAGCCTGCTTACCCGGCCCGTACCCGGTCCCCATACCCGGTCCAGCCCCTCCAAGGACTCAAACGACGCCGTTTTGCCTATAACAAATCCCAGCCGTCGAGGTTCCTTGATCGGATGGCTGGGAAGCTGGGTTTGTTTAATATATAATTGTCCAAATTGGACCCCGCCCCTCAGAACCCCCCTACCCCCCTCCGTCTCTCATCGGCCATTAGAGACAATTCAACATCACCGTCCTCCGCTGCAAACCGCCGGCCGGAAATCGCCTCTGCCGGCGGCAGGTCTCCGATGGCCACCAAATTTTCACCACAGGCCTCTCTTTCCTTCCTCTTTCCAAATCCATGCCCCGTTTCCCTCAAATCCCACCCAAACTGCTCGAATAATCGAAACCCTAGCCGCCACCTCCGTCGTGTCCGGCGGCGCTGACCTCAACCCTCCCCAAGTGAACACCACAGGACCACCAAAGCACCCTCATGCCAAATCCACAACCTATTCCCTTCAAATACCCCTCAAGACCCTCGAATATTAAATCGAAAATCAGGCCCTAAGAGTCCGACATAGATTTTTGATTCTGCGAGGCTTCCTCTCCAGCTTTCATAGGTCTTAGGCTCAATTTCACCATGGGATAATGGCATTTGGCTGTTCTTGACAAAGAACAGTTGATTGACATTATCTCGCGGTTGAAATTGGAAGGTCAGTCGTGTTCGAGTTTAATTGGTATGTTTTCTTAGATTTATTTTATTCCACCTTGCATGTGAATTTTAATCTAGTTTGTGCATTGAATTTTGCTTGCCGGTTTTCTCCGATTTGTTTTGTTTAAGTTTTTGATTTTTCTTCTCTGTTCATACTGATATAGCTTGGTTCTGTTTTATTAATTTTGTTTGTTTTCTCTTTCTATTTAACTGATAAGTTATAATAGTAGCTTTTAATTCTGGTTTCTAGTTGTTAATACAAGCTTGAAAATTAGAGTGCTGGATTTGCATTCCAATTTTGGGGTTTTGTTTTAATTGAATGTCGTTTGGTTGTTGCTGAATAATCCAAAGCCCTTTAAATTAACCATGGTCAGCATTCACAAGGTCCAAGGGGTTGGTATACTTGGGTTGGGTTTAGTCTAACCTAGGTTAACAATTTTAGGTAATATTCATGGGTAATCAAGGGCATAATGGGTATTTTCAATTAGGGAATCCTGCATTAACTGAAAATAGAAGCCCCTAGAACCTTCTAAATTGGGGTTCCAATTTGAATTTCAGGATTTAAGTGGTGTAACTTGGGTAGCAAGTCAGGACCTTAAGGTTTTTAAAGCAAAAGCTAAACTAAAAAGGACTAAAAAGGGAAAACTTAAAATCTGAAGTTGCCCTAGTAACTTGCATATAAAGGCACTATAACTTAGGGCTGAAGGCAGAGATTTAAGCACTAAAAAACCCCTGAAAAATTCCAGGCGGCAGAAATTTCCAAAATAGCACTGTTCCATTAAATTTTCTGGAGATCTTTGAGCTTTTTCTTTGTTAAAACAATCCCTGAGTGTTCAGAAGTTTAAAATGAGCTAAACTCGGTTTGGTATTCAAGTATTTGGGGTCAGCCTGGTTGGATTTTGGTAATTGGGTTTCCATTGATATATTGTTGATGCAAATTTGGTTTCAAGTGGGTTTTCCTCAATTATTTCTGGGTCGAGTCTGCTTGCTGAACCTTGTCCCTGCTGCTACTTCTTGCTACTCACTTGTTTTTGTTTTGCTTCACGTGTGAACTCCGGGTACACATTCTGAATCTGCTTTGATGTAGCTCTCAAATTGGAAATAAAATGAAAGTGATGCGAGATGTCTGTTGATATATGTTTAAATGATTCATTGTATTTCAAGTAGTTTTATCAACTTAGCTAAATCTTCATTGTAATTAATTATGGACTGTTGAACTGTAATATGTCCTATTTGTTTATTCCAATTCTAGTAACTTAGATGTGTTTTGCAAGTCAAATACTAGTATTGAATGTAGAAATGGATTTAAGACTTATCAAGTCTACCACTGTCATAGCGTATGAATTTTCAAGTATCTCAAAAGGTTGTTATCAGGTTTTCAATTCTAGCTTGAGTTCCTAGTGAATCTGAAGTTAATCGCAGAATTATTGGGTGTGCTTGACTAGCCTTGTTTTTTGTGGTTTAATAGGTTGGAAATAGTTCTATGATTCATATAACTTAGTCTTGATTCACCCATAAGCAAGTCAGTTTGATTAAAAGATAAAATTGAATAATTCATGCATTTTCATAGTTTTTAAACATGCATATCAATATAGCTTGTCTATTTATTTGCAATTAATAGTGAAGCGAAAAAGGTTCTGTTTGACCTCATGTCCATGTGCAATACGGGTTATGTTTGCATTGCTGCCTGGGCTATTCGGATCACAATGACTGAGATTAATGTTGGCCTGTTTGCATAATAGTAGGCCAGAAAATTATTAGCCCGTTAAAGTAATTAATTTTGCTAAATTGTGAGCTTGTGGGGGCTCGATCCTGAGTCCCAGCTCCAGTTGGCCTCCGATTTGAGCTTGTCCTAAGGCCCAAACTTTAGACAGCTTTTACGAACAAAGTTGAGCTGATCTTCTTTCTTCTTGGGCTGGCTTCGAAGCCCAACATGCTGAAAATCCCATTCATTATTGAAGCTATGAATTAAATGGTAGGCTTTGGGCCTTTCAAGTTAAATAGCGGACTCGAGCTAAGGGTTTCTTCAGTAATGGAGATCGCCCTTGTTCGAGTTCGGACTTGAGCTTGGGGCCCGAATTTGCTTGAATGCCATGATGTTAGATAATTCATAATGTTGACAAAGTAAGTTTTTGTTTTAAAGACAACCCTTAATAGATAATATTAGTTCCTCTTTAGGATGTCCTTTAAAAAATAAATTGAAGTGTGCCACGCCAAATAAAATGATAAATTGTGTGGCCCTCATTAATCATTTCTTTAAAAATACTTAGAACTCGGGACGTGCCATATAGCAAATTTCCATGGCCTCCCGCAAAGTTAACGACGCGTTAGTTACTTTAGGCGCGTCTTTTAATAATATTACCTTCTTAAACTCGGGTGTGCATTTTATGTGACCCAAATCCAAATCCCAAAACGTTGAATAAAATATGTTTAGGATTGTGGGTGCATTTCATGTGACGCGATCCAAAGACATATTTTAGACGACGTTCAACATTCTTTAAACAATTGAATAAAAGCGGTTAAAAGCTAAACTTTCTACATAGGTTCAAAATGTATTAAAATGAGATAAATAAACCAAATATAGCAGTTGAGCGTCCGTGCTAGAACCACGGAACTCGGGAGTGCCTAACACCTTCTCTCGGGTTAACAGAATTCCTTACCCAGATTTCTGGTTCGCGACTGTTAAACAAAGTCAAACCTTTTCCTCGATTCGGGATTCAAACCGGTGACTTGGGACACCATAAATCTCCCAAGTGGCGACTCTGAATCTCTTAATAAAAATAAATCCCGTTTCGATTGTCCTTTAATTGGAAAAAACTCCTTTTATTATACTCTTCACGGGGGCGTAGTGAAAAAGGAGGTGTGACAGCTCTGGCGACTCTGCTGGGGACAAGAACCCAGAATTTCGGTTCAAGGTTCAGGAATTCGAGCTCAGTTAAATTGTTATATTTGGCTTTATCTGATTTTCCTACATGTTTCATGCCTTATGTGCTAATTGTTTTACCGCTTTGATATTTGTTGAATTGTATATAAACTGTTACGAATCCCTTCCTCTCTCTGAGTCTTCTACATCATGGAGAAGGGTGCACTTCGTGTAGCTTCTCTTCTGTTTAGAGTCTTTTCCATTTAGAACGAGGTTTAGATGAGTTGCTAAGCCGGTAGAGCTTCTGTATCCTCGGTACGCTGCCTCCCCCTCGGCCCGAGTTGTCCGCTCGGGTAAGCCAGGTCTAGACCAATAAACCTAGGGTTTAAACCTAGAAGAACAAAACCTCATGCCGGATCCCCAGTAGGAACGCTTGTTTGCATCATGTGCACTTGACTTAGGGGACTCAACACAGGGGTTGGGTCCGTCTAGGACAGGTGACCTGAAATGAAAAGACCATCCTGATGTATCTTACGTGCTACTTGTGCATTCATTTGCTTTGGATTTGCATGTTGACCGGTTTGTAGAAAAGGAGAGAAATTGAGAAAATAGCAGTGTTAGGACCAAGTGAGGGTAACCATTTGTTGTGAAAAACCAAATGCCCAAATAGTACCGAAATGCTGCCGGATTTTTGAAAAATGAAAAGCAAAAAATTTGAAAAAAGATTGTTAAAAAAAATATATTTGGTTTTGACAAATTTGCCCGAACTACGCTGGTTTTATTCTCACCGGATTTGAGATACGTAGGCAACCCTCATCGGCTCCAACCTCCCTTTTTCAAAAATAGCCAAAAATACCAAAAACTTTAATTTTTGTCAAAATAAGTCGGGTGACGCCATTCTTGTTTAAAATAAGCCGAATGTCCCCAAAAGGGCGCCGGAAGGCTGTTTTTGCAAGAACAGCCACCCTGAGTCATTTTTAAATGGTTTGCGGGCACAGCCTTAAAATCTCCCTCTCGAAAATGCTGAAAGGCCGTATTTGCAAAACCGAGTCTTTATTTTCTTAAACAAAAAATTTTCGGAAATAGCCACTTGTTCTTTTTATGTCAAAATGAGTCATTAAATAGCCAGTTTTCTTAAAATAGTCATACTTCTCCTTAAATTCCTTTAAATAAATGTGCAGGAAGAGTACAATTGACATTGAAACCTTCTCAGTCCTGAGTGAGATCCCTTTGAAGCTTCACATGTGGTGGAACGACTTAGGAAAAGGTAGCAGGGAAACAGTGGTAAAGATTCTGGGTGGTCTCGTTGGATTATTGAACATTAAGCCAAGGACGGACATTCTTGAAGCACTAATACCTTTCTGGGACCCAACCCGTAACGTATTCCGGTTCTCAGACTTCGAGCTTACACCTACCTTAGAGGAGATGGCGGGATATGCGGGTCTTAACGGAAACCTCAGGGGTCGATACCCATTGGCACCAAGACCAGTCACCCTCCATAGATTTCTGGATTTATTAAACATTAGTTGGGACATTCAAGATAAGCATCTAGCAGAAGGTTGTTGCACACTCTATTTCCTATACCATCGATATGGCAACCCGCGAGGTTTTGAGGAGCCTAACACCGGTTTGACACACGCCGGGAACAAAGATAAATGGGAGGCCCGGCGTGGGTTGGCTTTCATGGTAGCTTTTCTGGGGGTCGTAATCTGTCCTCGAAAAGACGGCCACATAGACATTGGCCTTGTAGGAATGTTGGATGTTGCTATAAAGAAGTCTAACAGCACGGTAGTTCCCCTGATTGTGGCAGAAATGTATCGAGCTTTGACCTTATGCCGATAGGGTGTACAATTCTTTCAGGGTTGTAATCTATTGTTACAGTTATGGATACAGGAGTACCTTTGCCATCGCACGGGGTATATGAACTATGGTTTAACCGGGCTGAGTTGTATCGAGGAGTTTGGAACCCGGGTAACAGGTATTGAGTTTCCCGAGGGCACCGAGGCTTGGCTATCCTGTTTGAGATCTTTGACTGCGGATAAAGTTGAATGGGCTTTTGGATGGCTTCCCGCTACTGAGGCTGTGTACACATCGGCAGAAGTACCTTATATTCTTTTGATGGGCATTCGAAGCATCCAACCCTACGCTCCTTACCGAGTTCTGAGGCAACTAGGAAGATTCCAAACTGTTCACAATGATGAAGACCTGAGCGGACAAATCATTGAGTTAGGTCCAAAAGCTGCATTTCTGGAAGGAAAAATCCGACAAATATGGAATGAGTGCAGGTACCTTGAGCCTAAGACTATAGTACAGGATCGGGCTAAAGGCGAAGTAGACCACAAATACTTGACCTAGTTCGGCAAAAGGTTTCAGATTCCTAAGAGACCCTCCAAAAGGCCACATGTACAGCAATTCATTGGAGCCCAGGTCCAATGGGATTGGCTAGCCAAGGAAAAGGAATACCGGGCCAGGATATGGGCGTTGGAGCAACAAGTCCGAGATCTTCAGTTTGACAAAAGCGTGCAAGTTACGGCTGATGAAGGTGACAAAAAGAAACTGACCCAAGAGAATGAAGCTCTCAAGGCTCAAATCCGATAAATGAAGATAGATGCCAAGAATCAAGAAAGAAGTCGGTCCGATGAGAGATTGATAAATGGGCTGAAAAAACAAGTCTTAGAGTGCCAAAATGAGTTGGAGGAATCTGAGGGGAATATGGCGAAACTCCGGGCATAATGGGCAAAGAAGACAAAGGAAAGAGCCCAATTTGTGCAACAAATGAAAAGAAATTATGAGGGAACCATTTCTAATCTAAAAAGAAAGATGAACACCCTTAAAGATAAGGCAGCCCGGCAGGACAAAGAATTTCAGGCTGAAAGGGAACAGTGCTATAGGCTAATGGCCGAGATGGAAAAAGAAATAAAGCTGTTGCAAGACCATCATTTCCACGACTCCCAGGTGTTAGAGGCTCGCAGCCAGTAGATAAGCCGACTCCTCCAGGAAAGAATTAGAGGCATTGCAGATTATATTCTCATGAAATGTCAAGCCAGCGAAAGAATGGGTCGTACCACTTTCTTTACTACAGTGATGATATTTGTTCGTCAGGTTATAAATGATTTGGAGCAGTTACAAAGGGTTCTTGCACGCAGGCCCGCGACGATGACGAATAATGCCCCGCGGGCCCCAGGATTTGAAGCTTTGATGTATTCCTAGTTATCGAGTCTGTATTTTGCTATTTTGAGTCTGTTTGCAATTTTTCTTTTTATGAAAAACAAATAGTCTAGTATCTTTGTAATCGAAATTTTATTAATGAAAAAGTGAAAATCTAAAAAAAAAATTACTTCCTTGTTTTTGCGTTTATTTGCAAGAACTACGCTTGGTCTGATTCATGTGGGGTCATGATACGTAGGCAATCTCTATAGGATTCGACCATAACCCAAAAACAAAAAAGGCAAACAAGAGAGAATAAAAAGAGAGCAAGAGAAAAAGGAAAGAAAGAATGGAAAAACAATTTTGAGGAAAGGAGAGTAGGAACAAGAAAGGCCAAGGCAAGAGGGAAAATAGGAAAAAAGAGAGAGAGGAAAAATTAGAAAGAAAAGCAAAAGAAAAGAGGGAAAGGCAAGGAACGAACAATGAAAACTAGAGGGAAGAGTGAGAGGATAAAGCAAAGAAAAAGCCTAGCAAATAAAGAAAAAGGAAAGTCGGGATGACGCATGCAACCAAGCAAAGGCATAGCAGAAATGGTTAATTGCCTAGGTGCATTCATTCCTAAATGTGTAGTTACCTATCTATTAATGCTCTAATCGCTAACAAAGTTGTTGTTGATGATGAGTCTAGACAGGTGGTTAGTTGACTGGCTTTCTGGCAACCCATTCCTACAACACCCGCTCGAAGGACAAGTCAAACATGGCCAACCATGAAATTGACGCAAGTGTTATCAATCCTTCGAGAGAGGTGGAGGAGTTGGATGTTAATGTGATGAAAGAAGAGATGTATAAACCGAAACAACAGATGGCCGAGATGTATCAAGCATGGGCAAAAAAAGCCGCTCGATATCAACCTGAATCCATTGCCGGCCCATCATGAGACAAATATGATCGAGATAGTGCATAAGGGAGGGGAGCCTAAGAAGCCTTCACAGACCGTCATGATGATTCGGTCCAGTGAGGTCGGGCCGGTTGAAAAGTCAACAAGTGGGAAATCAGTGATCAGGTTGGGCGGGACAGACAGTGAGCCATCTGCGGTAGTCAAGAAAGGGTCCTCAAGTGAGGTTGCAACGAAACAAGAAAGGGCAAAAGTGGTTGTGCCAGGAGTGTCGAACAAGCCTGTCGTGATTTTGGAGGGTGCCCACACAGACCCCGTCATTGTCAAGCCAGGGGCAGTGAAGCATCCGGTGTCAGCAGTTCCAAAGCCTGTGGTTGTCTTTGATGAGGAGTTGATTTGAGAGGGTCCAAAGTATATTTGATGAAGTAAACACGGTGGAAATTGGGGGAGGCTCTGGTGACGAAGAAGTGCATTTCGTCAGGCCTAATGCGAATATCAACAATTGGGAAGCTACTCTTCTTCCTACTCGGAGGGAGTTTTGGTAGTGGGTTTTGATTTTCTTTTAGTTGTCTGGATTATTCCAGGGTTGTGATTCAGGTTCTACGTCCGTCCGTTTGAACGTGTTAAACCTTGTTATCTTCAGTGAAATGCAATTTCCCTTCTTCTTCATTCCTGATAGTTTCATTTTTGTTTTTCTTTTCTTTCTTGTACAGTTCTTTGTATGCTGGTCTCAATGACATGACATGCATGAGGAATCTTCGGCCCAGTCTTAAAAGCCGGTCTAATTCTGAAGTAATAATACATGAAATTGAGTGTGATGATGAATTTGAACATGACGATGATGAGTGGGTCAAAACCGGCCTGGAGCAATTGAGTCTGATTGATGAAAAGAGATTGGCAGCAGTATGTCATGGCCAATTGTATCAACAAAGAATGGCGAGAGCATATAACAAGAAAGTACATCCTCGGAAGTTCGAAGTAGGATTGTTAGTGTTGAGACGTATCTTGCCTCATCAGGCTGAAGCAAAAGGAAAGTTCGCCCCAAAATGGCAGGGGCCATTCATCGTGATGAGAGTGTTGTCCAATGGTGCTTTATATTTGACAGACATAGAAGGCAAATGTGTTGAAATGGCCATCAATTCCGATGCGGTCAAAAGATATTATGTATGATCTTCTTTGTTTCAATTTTATTTGTTTGTACTTGGCATGTTTTGAAGATTGGAATGACGAAGGCATTTTGTTCTGCTATCCAAACACTTTATCCTTTGTTACCCCCTTTGAGCCTCATTAATTTTCTTTCATACCCCTCTTTCAGAATCAGTAGCAAAGATCAAAAACACAAGCGTGAAAGATAAGTCAAGGAAAAAGAGAAAAGAAAAGAATGAAAAGAGAGAGAAGGACAAAGGAAGAAGAAAAGAAAGAGAAAAGAGAAGAAAAGAAAAAGAAAAGGAAACAAAAGAAAAAGAAAAAAACAAACAACAAAAAGAGAAAGGAAGAAAGAAAAGAAAAGAAGAGAAAGTGGAAGAAAAAGAAAGGAAAAATCACAGCAACAAAGTAATTTCTATGACCTGAACTACGTTTGACTTGATCCCGAAAGGGTACGTAGGCAGCCTCTCTCTGAGGTTCAGTCACACCAAAATAAAAGTTCAAAAATTCCCAAGGAAGAAACTGGGGCAGAAGTTGTGGTTGTGCAAGAGATTTGATTCCGACAGTTGTAGTTGTGAACCCACGTCGAATTGTTTTTGAGCCTTTGATACCCTTTCTTTCTAACCTTGTCCAAAAGCCTGCATTACGGTCCAAAGAAAGACCTTCTAATCAGTCTTCAGGGAATGCCAAGTCGAGCAAGAAGAGCTGATTTATGTTAGGGACAACATTCTGGTCCAAGCAGAAAAATGATGAAAATGAGAGAGTCTTATTGGTGAAAACCCTCACGGGCACCGTAAGGCGAAGTGAGTTGAGGGAAATTAGAAATGAGAGAGTCTTATTGGTGAAAACCCTCACGGGCACCTTAAGGCGAAAGTGAGTTTTCAGATGGACAAATGAGATGAGTTTATGGTTGAAAGTTGTTCAAGACATTGCAAGATGAATAAGGTTAAGGTTTGGGTTGAAGAAATCAGGTTATGGAATTCTGGGGCAACAAAGCATGGCAATTGAAAGTTGATCGGTTGGACAGATTGGGCCGGTTAGTCCAAAATGCATGGCATGATCAATGGCACCAGCTGTTCCACTCAGATAAGTCTCTTTTCTTTTCTTTCCTTTTATAAATCGTCCGGCTTTGGATTCTCTTTATCCTTAACTCTCAAGGTCATTGCATTTCATTCTTTTTGAGGTTTGTTCTTTAAGATGTTTCAATGTCGGTCTTGTTCGAAACAAAGAGGAAAGGATGTCAAGGCTAACTACCAGTTTCCCAGTTGCAAAGCACAACAAGGCTGGAATATACCAAAGATGTCAAAATACAAAGTAAGACACAAAGGATTATCGGATGTTTCGTCGGTGGATTGTCCAGATAGTTTTGTGGGGAGAGGCAAGGTTTCAGATAAAGGGGTCAGAAATGTAAAACAACAGGATGGGATAGAACATTCGAGTCATCAAAAGTCATGGGGATTTTGAAAGTTTGTCAGGAAGTCAAAGCGGTTCAAGGCAAGTTCAAGAAGCAAGGCGAGGCAAAACACAGCAGTGGAGACGTCTTCAGCAAGAGTGCCATCAACTAACCACCAATTTAAACTGACAAGATTTTTTTTGATTGAAACTGGGGCAGAAAGTTTTTTCGTTGGTTTTGGAGAAACCCTCCTTAAGGGATAAAGTAAGCACCAAAACAGGTTTGACCATAAACTCTCAGGACCCTCCTGGAAAATGGGACTTAGTTTAAATCTCAAAACAATCATGAGTAGCATAATTTAGCATAAAGATACCCCAAGGAATATAAGTGGTTTCAAAGTCGCATGTTTGAAGTAGGATCCAATTAGGAGTTCTCAGAACCCTCCTGGAAAATGGGACTTAGTTTAAATCTCAAAACAATCATGAGTAGCATAATTTAGCATAAAGATACCCCAAGGAATATAAGTGGTTTCAAAGTCGCATGTTTGAAGTAGGATCCAATTAGGAGTTCTCAGGACCCTCCTGGAAAATGGGACTTAGTTTAAATCTCAAAACAATCATGAATAGCATAATTTAGCATAAAGATACCTCAAGGAATATAAGTGGTTTCAAAGTCGCATGTTTGAAGAAGGATCCAATTAGGAGTTCTCAGGACCTCCTGGAAAATGGGATTTAGTTTAAATTTCAAAACAATCATGAGTAGCATAATTTAGCATAAATGTACCCAAAGGAACATAAGTTGGTTTCAAAGTTGCCTGTTTAAGATAGGATTCAATTAGGAGTTGTGAGGACCCTCCTTAATAATGGGACACGGTTTTAAGATCTCCTTTAGAGAACAAGATACTGTTGTAGGATAGTATAATTCAGCCGTAGAATTGGCACTCTTAAGATAAGACTTGAATTTTGATTTTCAGGACCCTCCTGGATAATGGGACGTAGTTTTAAGGTCTGCTTAGATAACAAGATATAGATAACAAGGTCTGCTTAGGTTAAAACTATTTTTTTAACTAGAAGTTGTCAGGACCCTTCTGGATAATGGGGAGTAGTTAAGACCTATTAGATAACAAATGTAGTGGGAGTAATACCTTTAGAAGATATAACTTAGGTTCGTAATTGTTAGGAGTTATCAGGACCCCCCTGGATAATGGGACTTAGCTTTCAAATTCTTATAATAGTTAGTAAAATAATTCAGTTTAACACTCACATCTGTGCCCAGCCACCAAACTGGGGCAGAAAATCTTCATTGTTTGTCTATTTTATTGAAATCAGGCGCCCACCTGGAGAACAAGGGAATACATTTCAAGTTTCAGCAATCAGGAGCCCACCTGGAGAACAAGGGAATACTTTTCAAGCGTCAGCAATCAGGCGCCCACCTGGAGAACAAGGGAATATATTTCAAGTTTAGCAATCAGGAGCCCGCCTGGAGAACAGAGACATCTATTTCAAGTCTTAGCAATCAGGAGCCCGCCTGGAGAACAGAGTCATATATTTCAAGTCTTAGCAATCAGGAGCCCGCTTGGAGAACAGAGACATCTATTTTAAGTTTTAGCAATCGGGAGCCCGCCTGGAGAATAGAGGCATATATTTCAAGTTTTAGCAATCAGGAGCCCGCCTGGAGAACAGAGGCA
>NW_017671214.1:171390-172090 GCF_001879085.1 Nicotiana attenuata | reverse complement strand
CGCCCACCTGGAGAACAAGGGAATATATTTCAAGTTCAGCAATCAGGCGCCCACCTGGAGAACAAGGGAATACATTTCAAGTTCAGCAATCAGGCGCTCACCTGGAGAACAAGGGAATACATTTCAAGTTCAGCAGTCAGGCGCCCGCCTGGAGAACAAGGGAAGTACAATTCAAATTTTAGCTTTCAAAGTTTTAGTAATATTTGGTAACATGATGCGCCCAGCCACCAAACTGGGGCAGAAAATTTTCTTTGTTTTGTTGAAATCAGGCGCCCACCTGGAGAACAAGGGAATACAATTCAAGTTGTGGTAATCAGGCACCCACCTGGAGAACAAGGGAATACAATTCAAGTTTTTGGCAATCAGGCACCCACCTGGAGAACAAGGGAATACATTTCAAGATTCAGCAATCAGGCGCCCACCTGGAGAACAAGGGAATACATTTCAAGATTCAGCAATGAGGCGCCCACTTGGAGAATAAGAGAATACATTTCAAGTTCAGCAATCAGGCACCCGCCGGGAGAACAAGGGAATACATTTCGAGATTCAGCAATCAGGCGCCCACCTGGAGAACAAGGGAATACATTTCAAGTTCAACATTCAATTAGACGCCCACCTGGAGAATGGGGGAGTACATTTCAAGATTCAGTAATCAGGCGCCCACCTAGAGAACAAGGGAATACATTTCAGGATTCAGCAA
>NW_017671214.1:151278-167754 GCF_001879085.1 Nicotiana attenuata | reverse complement strand
CGAGATTCAGCAAAGGGAATACATTTCCATTGCAGCAATCAGGCGCCCACCTCATTTCAAGATTCAGTAATCAGGCGCCCACCCGGAGAACAAAGGAATTCATGTCAAGATTCAGTAATGAGGCGCCCACCTGGAGAACAAGGGAATACATTTCATGTTCAGCAATCAGGCGCCCACCTGGAGAACAAGGGAATACATTTCAAGATTCAGCAATCATGCGCCCACCTGGAGAACAAGGGAATACATTTCAAGATTCAGTAATCAGGCGCCCACCTGGAGAACAAGGGAATACATTTGAAGATTCAGCAATCAGGCGCCCACCTGGAGAACAAGGGAATACATGCCCACCTGAAGAACAAGGGAATACATTTCAAGTTCAGCAATCAAGCGCCCACCTAAAGAACAAGGGAATACATTTCGAGATTCAGCAATCAGGCGCCCACCTGGAGAACAAGGGAATACATTTCAAGATTCAGCATTCAGGCGCCCACCTGGAGAACAAGGGAATACATTTTCAGTTTAGCAATCAGGCGCCCACCTGGAGAACAAGGGAATTTATTTCGAGATTAAGCAATCAGGCGCCCACCTGGAGTACAAGGGAATACATTTCAAGTTCAGCATTCAGGCGCCCACCTGGAGAACAAGGGAATACATTTCAAGATTCAGCAATCAGGCGCCCACCTGGAGAACAAGGGAATACATTTGAGATTCAGCAATCAGGCGCCCACCTGAGAACTAGGGAATACGTTTCAAGTTTCAGCAATCAGGCGCCCACCTGGAGAATAGGGGAATACATTTCAAGTTCAGCAATTAGGCGCCCACCTGGAGAACAAGGGAATACATTTCGAGATTCAGCAATCAGGCGCCCACCTGGAGAACAAGGGAATACATTTCAAGTTCAGCAATTAGGCGCTCACCTGGAGAATAAGGGAATACATTTCGAGATTAAGCAATCAGGCGCCCACCTGGAGAACAAGGGAATACATTTCAAGTTCAGCAATCAGGCGCCCACCTGGAGAACAAGGGAATACATTTCAAGTTCAGCAATTAGGCGCTCACCTGGAGAATAAGGGAATACATTTCGAGATTAAGCAATCAAGCGCCCACCTGGAGAACAAGGGAATACATTTCAAGTTCAGCATTCAGGCGCCCACCTGGAGAACAAGGGAATACATTTCGAGATTCAGCAATCAGGCGCCCACCTGGAGAACATGGGAATACATTTCAAGTTCAGCAATCAGGCGCCCACCTGGAGAACAAGGGAATACATTTCAAGTTGCAGCAATCAGGCGCCCACCTGGAGAACAAGGGAATGCATTTCAAGTTGCAGCAATCAGGCGCCCACCTGGAGAACAGGGGAATACATTTCAAGATTCAGCAATCAGGCGCCCACCTGGAGAACAAGGGAGATTCAGCAATCAGGCGCTCACCTGGAGAACAAGGGAATATATTTCAAGATTCAGCAATTAGGCGCCACCTGGAGAACAAGGAAATACATTTCAAGTTCAGCGATTAGGCGCCCACCTGCAGAACAAGGGAATATATTTCAAGTGACGGCAATTAGGAGCCCACCTAGACTATAAGGGAATACATTTCAAGTGTTAGCAGTCAGGAGCCCGCCTGGAGAATAGAGGCATACATTTCAAGTTTCAGCGGTCAAGCATCACTCGGAGAAATGGCGAAGCATCTCAGGTCACAATTCAAGGCGACAATAAAGGAACTCCACTGGAAGAAATGCAAGTTAACAAGGCAACAAGAACTACAAGAGCAAGTTTGAAGACATAGATAGGACTTTTGTAATTCATAGATCATGGCTTAGTCTAGCTTCTTTTCATTTTGGCGTGGTGTAATAACGGGGTTCAGTAAGCAGTAGCAGCAGCAGCAGCAACAGTGAAATCACAGCTTCATGGCAGTCCCAGCTACCAAACCTTCCCGAACTACATTGACCTGATTCCTCTTTAGCCAAGGATATGTAGGCAACCTCAGAAGCAGGGTGCGGTCAAACTTTTCAAAAATGCTTCACACAGAGTATTCAAACGGGCAAAAATCGCTGGTATTTTGCTCACTTATCTTTGCACGAAAACTCTTCGTGTTTCCGAGCAAAGAGCGGCAGCTGTGAGCACGTGATGTTTGCCCTATATGAATTACTCCCAGAAATTCAAAACAATATAAATTTTTCAGTGTTTGCAATTTTGTGGATTTTTGTGACATTTTCTGTTAATTGTTTGCATTTTTGTCTGTGCATTTTAATTAGTGAAAAATACAAAAAATGTGTTGCATGTGCATTTAGGAGTTAATTTTTGCATTTTAAGAATTATTCAATTTAGTGGCTTTATAAAAAGGAAAAATCGCAAAAAATAGTTTAATTTGAACTCTTTAAGTTTAACTTTGAATTTTGCTAGTTTTCATTTAATTCGATATTTGATTAGCTTGTGATAATTGTTAGAGTTAATTAGTGTGATTTGGGTAGTTTAATTTAGTTATTAGAATTAATTTAGTGTTTAGTTTAATTTTGAAATAAAAGAAAAGAAGAAAAAGAAAAGAAAAGCAACAAAAGAGTTTGATTTTGAGGAAAAGAAAAGATTTTGAAAAGAAAAGAGAGAGAGCAGATTTTATATTTTGGGCCAAAGTTATTTAAAATTGCCAAGCTCAAGCTGATCCCCCTCAACCAGCCTGCTTACCCGACCCAAACCCGGTCACCATACCCGGTCCAGCCCCCCAAGGACTCAAACGATGTCGTTTTGCCTATAACAAATCCCAGCCGTCGAGGTTCCTTGATCGGACGGCTGGGAAGCTGGGATTGTTTAATATATAATTGTCCAAATTGGACCCCGCCCCTTAGAACCCCCCTACCCCCCTCCGTCTCTCACCGGCCATTAGAGACAATTCAACATCACCATCCTCCGCCGCAAACCGCCGGCCGGAAATCGCCTCCGCCGGCGGCAGGTCTCCGATGGCCACCATATTTTCACCACAGGCCCCTCTTTCCTTCCTCTTTCCAAATTCATGCCTCGTTTCCCTCAAATCCCACCCAAACTGCTCGAATAATCGAAACCCTAGCNCCGTTTGGTGCTCTTGATTTGAAAAACAAAAATGGTGAAACCTTCCAAGTTAATGGGCACCGAGTGAAGCACTATCTTGGCAAGTTTGATGACAGCCACGTGGTGGCAATATGTGAATCCTACGTCCAGTCCTCTTAGGTTGCAAGGGTGCTCTCTTTCAGTATTTGAAGTTTCTCGATTACAAGAGAGTTGATGTAGATTTACACCAACAGCTTAGTCACTATGTCACTTCTCTCTTCTTGATACAATGTCTCGCTAGTGTTTGTCTCTTTTTCTTCTCTCACTAATTACACAGCAAATTTAAAGAGAACTACAATTCTTGTTTGGAGTAGAACAAAAAGAGTGATAGTGGTTCGTTCAAAGTATATTTGCTTCAAGCCTGGAACAGATGTATATATACTTCGTGAGGCCTTCTTGACTCTTAATTGACATGAATCCTGAGAGATTACAAACCCAAGGGAGTTGATCTTTTAAAGGAATCATAAATTGACTTTTTCCAAGAATAAGGTGCAGTTTTTGTTGCTCTTCCTTGACTTGTGACCTTGATAGACTTTTGTTCNATGCCAAATCCACAACCTATTACCCTTCAAATACCCCTCAAGACCCTCGAATATTAAATCGAAAATCAGGCCCTAAGAGTCCGACATAGATTTTTCATTCTGCGAGGCTTCCTCTCCAGCTTTCATAGGTCTTAGGCTCAATTTCACCATGGGATAATGGCATTTGGCTGTTCTTGACAAAGAAGAGTTGATTGACATTATCTCGCGGTTAAAATTGGAAGGTCAGTCGTGTTCGAGTTTAATTGGTAAGTTTTCTTAGATTTATTTTATTCCACCTTGCATGTGAATTTTAATCTAGTTTGTGCATTGAATTTTGCTTGCCGGTTTTCTCCGATTTGTTTTGTTTAAGTTTTTGATTTTTCTTCTCTGTTCATACTGATATAGCTTGGTTCTGTTTTATTAATTTTGTTTGTTTTCTTTTTCTATTTGACTGATAAGTTATAATAGTAGCTTTTAATTCTGGTTTCTAGTAGTTAATACAAGCTTGAAAATTAGAGTGTTGGATTTGCATTCCAATTTGGGGGTTTTGTTTTAATTGAATGTCGTTTGGTTGTTGCTGAATAATCCAAAGCCCTTGAAATTAACCATGGTCAGCATTGACCAAGTTAAAGGGGTTGGTATAGTTGGGTTGCGTTTAGTCTAACCTAGTTTAACAATTTTAAGTAATATTCATGGGTAATCAAGGGCATACTAGGTATTTTCAATTAAGGAATCCCGCAGTTAGGACCTTAAGGTTTTTAAGGCAAAAGCTAAACTAAAAAGGGACTAAAAAGGGAAAACTTAAAATCTGAAGTTGCCATAGTAACTTGCCTATAAAGGCACTGTTACTTAGGGCTGAAGGAAGAGATTTAAGCACTAAAAAACCCCTGAAAAGTTCCAGGCGGCAGAAATTTCCAAAATAGCACTGTTCCATTAAATTTTCTGGAGATCTTTGAGCTTTTTCTTTGTTAAAACAATCCCTGAGTGTTCAGAAGTTTAAAATGAGCTAAACTTGGTTTGGTATTCAAGTATTTGGGGTCAGCTTGGTTGGATTTTGGTAATTGGGTTTCCATTGATATATTGTTGATGCAAATTTGGTTTCAAGTGGGTTTTCCTCAATTATTTCTGTGACGAGTCTGCTTGGTGAACCTTGTCCCTGCTGCTACTTCTTGCTACTCACTTGTTTTTGGTTTGCTTCATGTGTGAACTCCAGGAACACATTCTGAATCTGCTTTGATGTAGCTCTCAAATTAGAAATGAAATGAAAGTGATGCGAGATGTTTGTTGATATGTGTTTGAATGATTCATTGTATTTCAAGTAGTTTTATCAACTTAGCTAAATCTTCATTGTAATTAATTATGGACTGTTGAACTGTAATATGTCCTATTTGTTTATTCCAATTCTAGTAACTTAGATGTGTTTTGCAAGTCAAATACTAGTATTGAATGTAGAAATGGAATTAGGACTTATCAAGTCTACCACTGTCATAGCGTATGAATTTTAAAGTATCTCAAAAGGTTGTTATCAGGTTTTCAATTCTAGCTTGAGTTCCAAGTGAATCTGAAGTTAATTGCAGAATTATTGGGTGTGCTTGACTAGCCTTGTTTTTTGTGGTTTAATAGGTTGGAAATAGTTCTATGATTCATATAACTTAGTCTTGATTCACCCGTAAGCAAGTCAGTTTGATTAAAAGATAAAATCCAATAATTCATGTATTTTCTTAGTTTTTAAACATGCATATCAATATAGCTTGTCTATTTATTTGCAATTAATAGTGAAGCGAAAAAGGTTCTGTTTGACCTCATGTCCATGTGCAATATGGGTTATGTTTGCATTGCTGCCAGGGCTATTCGGATCACAATGACCGAGATTAATGTTGGCCTGTTTGCATAATAGTAGGCCAGAACATTATTAGCCCGTTAAAGTAATTAATTTTGCTGAATTGTGAGCTTGTGGGTACTCGATCCAGAGTCCCAGCTCCAGTTGGCCTCCGATTTGAGCTTGTCCTAAGGCCCAAACTTTAGACAGCTTTTACGAACAAAGCTGAGCTAATCTTCTTTCTTCTTGGGCTGGCTTCGAAGCCCAACATGCTGAAAATCCCATTCATTATTGAAGCTATGAATTAAATGGTAGGCTTTGGGCCTTTCAAGTTAAGTAGCGGACTCGAGCTAAGGGTTTCTTCAGTAATGGAGATCGCCCTTGTTCGAGTTTGGACTTGAGCTTGGGCCCGAATTTCCTTGAATGCCATGATGTTAGTTAATTCATAAAGTTGACAAATTAAGTTTTTGTTTTAAAGACAACCCTTAATAGATAATATTAGTTCCTCTTTAGGATGTCCTTTAAAAAATAAATTGAGGTGTACCGCGCCAAATAAAATGATAAATTGCGTGGCCCTCATTAATCATTTCTTTAAAAATACTTAGAACTCGGGACGTGCCATTTCGCAAATTTTCATGGCCTCCCACAAAGTTAACAATGCGTTGGTTGCTTTAGGCGCGTCTTTTAATAATATTACCTTCTTAAACTCGGGTGTGCATTTCATGTGACCCAAATCCAAATCCCAAAACGTTGAATAAAATATGTTTAGGATTGCGGGTGCATTTCATGTGATGCGATCCAAAGACATATTTTAAACGACGTTCAACATTCTTTAAAAAATTGAATAAAAGCGGTTAAAAGCTAAAATTTGTACATAGGTTCAAAATGTATTAAAATCAGATAAATAAACCAAATATAGCAGTTGAGCGACCGTACTAGAACCACGGAACTCGGGAGTGCCTAACACCTTCTCCCGGGTTAACAGAATTCCTTACCCAGATTTCTGGTTCGCGACTGTTAAACGGAGTCAAAACTTTTCCTCGATTCGGGATTCAAACCGGTAACTTGGGACACCATAAATCTCCCAAGTGGCGACCCTGAATCTCTTAATAAAAATAAATCCCGTTTCGATTGTCCTTTAATTGAAAAAACTCCTTTTATTATACTCTTCACGGGGGTGTAGCGAAAAAGGAGGTGTGACAATGTACACTCACAACCACCATCTATAGAGGGACAGACTAGGAAATCTAATCAACAAGGAAAGGGAAGGCCTCCTTTATGGCTTAAGGACTACATCATTAAGGCCAAGGCACATACAAATACTATATACTCTATCTCTGATGTTCTCTCCTATGATTATCTATCTCCTGCCTACAGTCATTCCTCAATATTTTTTTAGTTTTAACTAAACCACAATCCTTCAAGGAAGCTGCACATGATCCAAGGTGGATAGAAGCCATGAATTAAGAAATTAGAGCACTTGAAGAAAACCATACCTAGGAAGTGGTTGATTTACCAGAAGGAAAAAAACCTATTGGTTCTAAATGTGTGTTTAAGAACAAGTATTAGTCATCTGGTGAGATTGACAAGTTTAAGGCACGACTGGTAGCTAAAGGATACACACAACAAGAAGGGCTAGACTATCATGAGACTTTTTCACCAGTTGCCAAAATGGTAACTGTGAGAACTGTCTTGAGCATAGCAGCCTCAAAGGGATGGATCCTCTATCAGATGGATGCCAATAATGCGTTACTCCAAGGGGATCTTTATGAAGAAGTTTACATGGTTCTTCCATAAGGTTTCAAACGACAGGGGGAGAATAAAGTCTGCAGATTGTTGAAGTCACTCTATGGGCTGAAACATGCTTCAAGATGAATATTAAACTCACAGATGCCTTAGTGGGAGCAGGGTATCAACAGAGCGCATATGATCATTCTTTACTCACCAAACAGACATCACATGACATTGTGATTATATTGGTGTATGTTGATGATCTCTTGATTACAAGCAGTAATATTTCCTTAGTAGAAGACGCCAAAAACACATTGCATAACAGCTTTAAGGTAAAGGATTTGGGTGAGCTCAGATATTTTTTGGGGATTGAGGTGATGAGATCAGATCAAGGAATATTGTTGAACCAACGAAAATATGCACTGGAGTTAATCTCTTCCACAGTCTTGGCTGCTGCTAAACCCACATCTACCCCTATTAAGTTAAATCAGAAATTGACCACTATAGAGTATGACAAACATGTTGGGCACAATGGTGATGAAGAGTTGCAAGATGTGGGGAGATACCAAAGACTAGTAGGGCAGTTACTCTAACTAACCATTACCCGACCTGATATTTGTTTTGTTGTGCAAGTTCTTAGCCAATTCATGCAGCATCCCAAACAATCACACTTAACTGCAGCACTTTGAGTGGTTAGGTACATTAAGGGGTCACCTGGTCTTGGCATTTTCCTCAAGAAGGGTCCTATCACCCACCTTTCTGCCTTCTATGATTCAGACTGGGCAGCTTGCCCAAACACACGAAGGTCGATCACTGGATATGTTTTTAAGCTTGGGGATTCCTTGTTGTCATGGAAGTCAAAGAAGCAGCAGATAGTGAGTCGTAGCTCAGCTGAAGCTTAATATAGAAGCCTTGCTGCAGTAACAGCTGAAGTTACTTGGATTGTTGGATTACTACAAGAATTGCATATTGAGATACATCAGCCTGTTGATGTCTATTGTGATAGTAAAGCTGCACCTCAAATAGCATCAAATCCTATTTTTTATGAACGAACAAAGCACATCGAGATAGATTGTCACTTTGTTCGAGAAAAAAATTAAGACTGGCCTGCTTGCTCCTCATCACATTTCGATCAAACTTCAGCTGGCTGATCTCATGACGAAGGGACTTGGTGTTGCTCAATATTTCTTCCTCCTTTCCAAGCTTGGCGTGTTCAATGCTTTCCACCCTCCAGCTTGAGGGGGAGTCTTAGCATATGAGGGTCAAAGTGTACATAATAGAACTAGGAGTGTGCAAGTTAGAAAAGAAAAGTTAGTTTGTTATGTTAGTTAATTGACAGCTGTACATGTGATGTCAACTAAGTAGTGGAGAAGCTGTATATACAGCCTTGTATGTAACGAGAGAAAATAGAATTTTCATAATACAATTTGAATTCCTCTTCTTCCTTCTCAATTCTCTCTCACAATTGAACATGATTGCTTGTTTACCTTTCCACTTCAGTCCACTTATTGGTTTGAAGCCAGTATCACCAGTTACATGAGCTGATCTAGTTATCCTTGTTGATGATAATAGTGGATACTATTGTACTACTTAGCAACGCAGGCTATACCAAAATAGTTTAATTAGTTTAAGGTACAGTAAGATAGTAGAAGATATGATTGCATCAACACTTAAATTAAAAGTTGTGAAGCCATTTTCATCTTGAAACACATACGTTCCCATCACTCTTGGCCTTTTATATGGTATTGTGCTTTCCACACCCCTTCCCCTTAATCTAGTAGCGGCAAATGAAGTAGGTGCAACAGATAGAGGTGTATCAGATGAATTAGGAGCAGAACATGAAAACTAACTTTTAAGTGAATGAGGTGTTCCCATTCCGCCCCTTCCTCTTCCCTTCCTCCAGTTCTTGATGAAATTCCAGCAGCAGCAAAAGTATTAGGTGTAGATGCACTAGGTGTAACATTAGGAGCAGAACATGGAAACCAACTACCAAGTGAATGACGTGTGAAGTCGATGGAAATTCAACAGCAACAGATGCACTAGGTGCAGTATCAGGTGCATTAGCAGCAGATGCATTAGTTGGTTTTCTTGGTCTACCTCTCCGTCTTTTTACAGCAGGATCACCTTCATTAAAAGTTAGTTTCTTAAAAAGGCATGTTAGATAGTGAATTGAATTTAAAATAATTCATACATAATAGAACATTACCTTTGGGCTGCCCCTTCCTTTCCTGAACTTGATGGTTTTGCAGCAATTGTTGATGAAGTAGCACCAACCTGATGGTCTATCGCTCTTTAGACTCCCTCTTTTGTTGTGACCCTCTCATTAGACTCCCTCTTTTGCTGTAACCCTCTCATGGAAAAATTCACTCATTAATACAATTCCCATTAATTGTCTAGAGAGCAGTACGCTGAGTAAATAAAATAAGTCGATGCTTGATTCAGTTTTATACTATGACAAGTACGCAAGCTTGCTTTAGAAGCATAATTATCGCTGATGTGTAATGATATTACTCTTATTGTTGCAGGAGCTCTACTAATGAAAGCTGAGGAAGTGGCTAAAGAAATTGGTTCTCAAGTCCTCAAGCTTGTGCCTCCAATTAAAACAGTACTACAATTCTAGTTATAATATGGTAATGCCTAAAATCAAGATCTCTTTTTATCTCTATAAATCTGTACAATTCATTAATTAATCTTCAAAATCCTTAGTGTAAGGGGAAACTAAAGATTCTATAGGAAACCTTTTCATAGTGAAATTCCAAAATTCGGGAGTTTGAAGTTTAAAAGGGTTACATTTCGCGTTTTCATACGTTAAAATTTCGTCAGTTAATCAACGTAGGCTCGGGAAGGAGATTATTTTTGAGGTTATAAGCATTTATGCTATTTATAACATGCGATAAGTAAGTGCCGTGAAGTTTAGAGGGTAAATGAATCAAAGAAAATGAATTTCGTTGAAGGTTGTCAATTTGAAATAAAATACGGTCCAAACTATAATACCTGGTGTTTATGGACTAGTTCCATACAAGATACCACATAACCATGATAGTAAGGTGTATAAAGTATGTTAAAAGTGAGTAGTATTTTAAGTAATTTAAGATAATTCTTAATTATGTGGATAATTGGGTAATTATTGATTTTTAGTGGGTGATTAACTAAGTAATTAGAATCTTTGGATAAATTTAATAAGCCTCCCAACGTGGCAGCAAAAGGGGTCTTAATCAAAGCTCAATTTGTGACTCTTAATTCAAGTAACTAGGTGGCACATTTAGAGAATTTTGAGGCTAAGTCATCACATATGTGGGGCCCACACCCACTAAGATTAAAGACCTCTCTAATTCACTTAGGGAGATGCTTGTATCTCTACAATGTAATGAAGGAAAGCTTCAGCAAAATTCAAACGAGATTATATGACGTAATAGCAACGAGATTTGCAATTTTAAGGGAGCCCAATATAACCTTTCTCAAGAATATCAGACGGATTTTTTCCTACTTCGATCTCGTCGTTACATGTTTTATCGCGATTGACGTCTGTTATAGGGATTGTCAAGAGAATCGGTTCAGGTATGTTAAGACTATCCCTTCTTTCCTTTTGTCATGATCCATACGATACAAACGAAACGAGTAAACACACAATTTTCATAAGTGACTCTATTCATAGAAGTACTAGAGCTGTCAATGTTCTTGATTCCTCGCGTGTCTTAATGTTATATCTTCTGCTCATGGGTCTCAGAAAATACGTAAGTTGATAAAGTTTATTTCATGATATTAATCAAAGGCATATTGATCTTGTGACATTTCGAGAAATCTTATTAACGTACTTCATAAGCATTTCATTTATTTATACATGTACATTGACTCATGAGCAGATGGTGTTATATACATGTATATTATATGTATATGGGATATGGAAAAAGGTTACGACGTTATATACGCACCACCACCTGGTCAGTTGATACACGTTGATGATTTCGCCCACAGAGGCCGAGATAATATGATGGGATTCCCTCAAAGGCTTGATGATATTATGTACACCTATACCTATGCATGATACGACATTTATACGCACATCCATGACATTATAAATGTTTCAGGATTCACAAAGTTATTTAGACTTATTGGTGGAATTCTTTACTTCACATTTCCTTATGTCTTTTATGTACTGATTTCCATGCCTTACATACTCAGTACATTATTCGTACTGATGCCCCTATTTCCCGGGGCCTGCGTTTCATACCCGCAGGTGCAGGTAGATGGGCTAACGGTCCCCCATCTTACGATCCTTGCTCAGTGAGACATGGTGAGCTCCACTTGATCCGGAGCTGTTATTAGTTTTGGTACGTTATTTTTGTACGTAGATATGGGTATGACGGGGACCAGTCCCGTCCTTTATATGGTTGTACACTCAAATACAAGTTTGTAGATAGTGATGCATAGTTGGATAGTATGTGGCCTTGTCAGCTTTTAATTTTTGATATATAGTTGTCTATAGCAGCCTTGTCGGCTCGCCCTACCATATTCCGCATGTATATGTATATATGTCTTTTGGACATGTTTTCCTCACGTATGTTATTCACGTGATTCAGCAGTTTATTGACCAATGTTATTCGTGACCTACCCTTAATTGATGTTTATATCTTAGACGCATGTTTAGGGGTGTTCCACAAGTATCAGAGCATTTTTGTCCTAGCATTTTTGTCCTAGGATGGCCCATCGGTTTGGGTCGTGACAAAAGTGGTATCAGAGCATTTTTGTCCTAGGATTGTCTACAGACCGTGTCTAGTAGAGTCTTATTTATGGGTGTGTTGTGCACCACACATATAGACAAGAGGTTACATGACATATAGGATGTTATCCTCCCTTCTTATCTTATATCGTGCGATATAAGAATTCATTTTCCTAATGTTGTGTTATGTCTTCAGCGATGCCTAAGAAGGCTACTGCCGCCCAGAAGGGAAAGTCCATGGCTGATGAGACTACTAGTCGAGCACCACGAGTTACCAGGGCTCAGGGAGAGTCTCATAGTGAGGTTCCATCTCAGACTTCACATACCCTTTCTAGAGGAGCTCCGAGGGGAACCAGCCCTAGCGCCCACCCCTGTACATCCAGCTCCTCAGTCAGATGCACCTGGTCAGGAGATGAGAGATGCTATTCAGCTATTAACTCTATTTGTAGCCGCACAGGCTCGGCGTTATGAGGTAGGTATTGGTCATGCAGATAGGTCCATCAGTGCAAAGGTTCGTGATTTCATTAATTTGGACCCTCTGGTATTCGCTGGAGCAGATCCAAACAAAGACCCTCAGGTATTTATCGATAGGATGTAGAAGACTTTGAGGGTAATGAAGGCCACTGCGACTGAGTCAGTTGAGCTAGCTTCCTATAGACTTCAAGATGTCGCAGTTAATTGGTACGAGTCTTGGGAGTTGTCTAGAGGTGAGGATGCCCCTCCAGCAGTATGGTAGGAGTTTAAAGGCTTTCTTCATCATTACCTGCCACCAGAAATTAGAAGGCCAGAGTTGATATGTTCTTGACCCTTCGGCAGGGTAATATGAGTGTTCAGGAGTACAACCTTCAGTTTGATTCTTGGCTAGGTATGCTCCCACTATTGTATCTAATATGGAGGATCGGGTTCACCGGTTCGTGATGGGTTGGAGCCACCGTACCTGCTTAACGACTGTATGTCGGTCTCACTTCAGCCAGGCATGGATATTTCTCGTATTCAGGCATACGATCAGGGTGTAGAGGAGCGTAAACAGAAGTAGAGGGCCAATCATGAGCATGATAGGGGCCAGAGTAAAAGAGCGAGATCTTCGGGTCCTTCTAGTGAGTTTTGAGGTGGTCAGAGACAACAATACCCGAGGTGTCCAGCCCATCCATCGGCTAGCGCACCCCCTCAGTTTACCGGTAGGAGATTTGATCATTCCACATATTTAAGGCCTAGTCAGAATTCCAAGTCCTCAAGTTCTCAATATAGGGGCGAGTCAAGTTAGATGAGGCCGCCCTTGCCACGATGTGCTCAGTGTGGTAAGTAGCATGTTGGGCAGTGCCTTATGGGACTGGGTGTTTGTTATACTTGTGGTTATCCAGGCCACGTTATGAGGGATTGTCCGACGAGGTGATGCAAACATAGTTCAGCCGGCGAGATCTGTAGCTGGTTCGTCATCGTCAGTACGCCCCCCTGGGCAAGGTTCACAAGCACCAATCGATCGTGCTAGAGGCCGAGGTGGAGCATCTAGCTCGAGCGGTCCTCAGAACCACATTTATGCATTAGCAGGTCGACAGGATCAGGAGTCGTCATCTGATGTTGTTACAAGTATATTATCAGTCTCCTCATATGGTGTATATGCATTGATTGACCCAGGTTCCACCTTATCATATGTTACTCCGTTGAATGCTTGTACGTTTGGAATAAAACCTGAGTTGGTTAAACCTTTTGAGGTGTCCACACCTGTTGGGGATCCAGTGATAGCTAGGCGGGTATATAGAGATTGTATAGTAGTATTTCATAGTCGATCTTCAGTAGTAGACCTAATCGAGTTAGATATGGTAGAATTTGATGTTATAATGGGTATGGATTGGTTGGCTTCTTGTTATGCCAACATTGATTGTAGATCAAAGATGGTTCGTTCCAATTCCCAGGGGAGCCTGTTTTGGAATGGAAAGGTAATACGGCATCTCCGAGATATAGATTTATTTTCTATCTTAAAGAAAGAAAGATGATCAGAAAGGTCTATATTTATCACTAAGTTCGGGTACAGAATGTGAAAGTAGAATCACCAACCATTCAATCTATCCCTATGGTTAATGAGTTTCTCGATGTTTTCCCGATGAGCTTCCTGGTCTTCCGCCAGAGCGAGAAATTGAGTTTGCTATTGACCTATTACCAGATACTCATCCAATATCTATTCCTCCCTATAGAATGGAACCTGCAGAACTGAGAGAGTTGAAGTAACAACTAAGGTACTTGCTTGAAAAAGGCTTTATCAGACCTAGTACATCACCACGGGGAGCACCTGTGTTATTTGTGAGGAAGAAAGATGGTTCCACTACTAAAAAATGGTTCTATTGGAACAGTTATTTGGTAACGGTTACAGAACTGTTACAATAGATTTTTTTTGGGACGGTTTTAACCGTCCCAATAGAGTGAAAAGGCTTTTGGTACACTTCTAAAGAAAAACCGTCCCGATAGGATAGTAACCGTCACCATAAATTATGCTATGAGGACGGTTTAATAAGGCGATACAATAGGGATATTTATAGGAACTGTTTTCTGAAATAAAATATTTATTGGGACGGTTTATTTTTCCCTCCCTGATTTCCCTCCAACATATTTATCAAAAAAAGTAAAAATAAATTATGACCCCACAAAAAAAAAACTATACTATAGGGTTACTAATTAAGCTTTAAAACATAAAACCTTTGTCTCTCTCATCAGAACCAGTATCCTAGACAAATCCGCCAAGTCGTCTCTCTCGTCTTCAAACCTATCCGCGACCAACTGTTTTGCTTACTCCGATGAAGGAATTACGATGAAAGTCAACCATTTCGGCTAATATAAGGGAATCTCAGATGTAGATTATCGGTATTTCTCCGTGTTCGTGGTTGTTCGCTTTCACTATTGTTTCGCCGGAAACGTATTTCGCCGGAAAATTGTTTCGTCGCTTCTTCTTCTTTCTTTCTATGGTAAGATTTCATCTAAACCCCTTAATTTACTATGTACTTTGTTTGTATTATATGATTTCTAGTTTTTCATTTCATCTAAACCTGGAACTTTTTTGATTTCTAATTTGTAAAACTGTAATCATCTAGTTAGTTGGAAAAACAAGTTAAACTTTGTTTAGGGTTTTTTGAGGTATTTTCAGTTGAAATTTTTGATCTAAATAATGGGAAGGATTTGAGTACCAAAATACATGGTCTGTCGTTTTATACTATCGGCAGACTATACGAGCATGGTGTTACATTAAGGGATTTCTTATTATTCGTTGCTACTTGACTCTTCGTGTTATCGATCACATTTTATCTGTTAGTTTTAAGTGTTGTTACTGTCTGCCCTGTTGCATTTGCCTAATTTCTATGAATCTAGCCCCTGATTTCTTGCTGGGAGCAATTAACAGTGCTTAGTTCTTTCTGTAAATCTAGCTTCGAGAGATGCATGTTGTTGTTGATCTGCTATAGTTGTTGTTGCTATTGTTCTTTTGTTGCTTCTGGGAATAATGTGTTTTATTTTCTCTATCGGAATTGAGTCCAAAACTTGTCGAATTGACTAAAATTGTTAGATAACAGTTGAAAATTCATTGGATTACTTGGGATTCAGTTGAAAAACAGTTGAAAGTTCTGTTTTGAAAGGTTTTGAGTTTCTGATTTTTTGAGTCTTGAACTGAACTTCCTTCTTGTTCTACTGTGAGATCGCTTTTGTGACAGACTGAATTAGACATGATTGATAATCTGCAGCAATGTCTTAAATTCGATGACATTTAGTTGTCTAGGGAATATTGAATCTTGTGGATAATATCTTGTGAACTGCTGGCGTCTTTTCTAATACGAAGTTCGTAATTGGGCATTAGAATTCTGAGTTTTTGAGCTGCAATTTTCCAGCTGCTCTGCTGAGTTAGCTACTGTATTGGATTGGCAGCTGCTCTGCTGAGTTAGCTATTGTATTGGAGATGAGATTTAAAAACCTAATACTTCAATTCTTTGATGTGTCAATGTGTTGCTGGAATCTTCTCTAAAGGTTCCATTCATTGGTTGAAAAGGATGCAAGTTCTCAGTAATGAATTTCGTATGCCAGATTGTTAAACCCCAACAATCTAGTTAGTGATTTTGGTTGATTGTTTTTAAGCATTCTGTTATGCTTTTTTCTATCTTTTTTTGGAATTTTAATTTTTTAATGTTGCAAAGTTCTGAAGCTCGATTTGAACTCCTTTGGCCATTTGTCTTTGAATTGCTTTTTGATGTAAAAAAAACAAAGCTCTGTTGTGTTAAGAAATCAGTCGTTGACTGTTGTTAAGACAGAGATTAGTGTTGTTTACAGCAGTGTTTTGCAAATCTGGACAGCGTTTTTTTTGCAAATCTGGACAGTGTTAGACAGTGTTGTTTACAACAGTGTTTTTTTTTTGGCAAATCTGGACAGTGTTTTTTACAGCAGTGTTTTCTTTTGCAAATCTGGATAGTTTTGGACAGTGTTGTTTACGGTCAGTATTTTTTTTTGTTCAAATTTGGTACAGTTTTGGTACGAGCGCTGGCGAATTTTTTTTTGAAACGTAATACTGTAATAGTAGTTTTTATTTTAAGTCTAGTGTTTTTCGTTTTGTTTCGAAACTTACGGTACGTA